>NW_001845429.1:0-2819 GCF_000001215.4 Drosophila melanogaster
TTCGGCTTCTCGGCAGCGTTCCATGCCACATTCAGCCCAACTTCAGCGAATCTTTTCGATGCCATCACCTTCTGCAGCTCTCCAACTGAAGGAGTACGAATGATCGCACCACCACCTTGACGGAGCTCACGTACCTCATGTACTCTGACTCCGAGGGAGGGTGCAACCATCGTTCGCACCTTTTCAGCTATGGCTTTCCCCGATAGCGCAGGGTCGTCGCACTTCACCACCGGTGACCACGTCTCACGAACCTTGGTGGTCCGCGGGGCAGCGATGGGTGCAACCTGAGGCATCTGGGGAGCATTGGCGGCAGTAGTGTTCGCCTTGGACGGCGGCGGCGGCGGTGGTGGCATAGCGAGCCGCGTCTCCAGTTCTCCACACCGGAGCATTAACGCCATCACCAGCTCATCATAGCGGCTGATGGCACACGAGAGCTCTTCCGTGTCCACGCTTCCTAGGCTGCGGAAACTGCTTCGCACCATGCGCTGGGTGGCCGACAGCTCTGCCATCATGGCTGTTTGCCCAGCACGGGCGTCAGCGGTGGCAGTGGTGGCAGCGATTTTAGCGGCAGTGGAAACAGCAGGGGCAACAGTGTCAGTGGCGGCGGGGGGGGGGGGGGGGGGCAGCATCGATGGCAGCACTTGACGTAGCCGCCCGGGCATCCTCCAGCGATGAAAACGCCTCCTCCAGCATACCAACGGGTTCTGGCACTCCATTCGAGGCCAGGGCAACCAGTTTCGCCTGCGTTGGCGCCGAGCTCTTGGAGGCCAGATGGCCTCTACGCCCGCCTCGTCTTGATTTCCTTGAGGCACTGCTTCCGCTCAAGGCACTCACGCTGCTGTCGCTCTCCATCGGCATTGCTCCGATGGTGGCTCCTCCTTTTGTCGAATCCAGCAATCGTATGCTCACTGACACGGGCTAGTTGCTATGGTGGTAAAGCTCCACCTATTGGTAGAGTGCACTAAGCTGTCCCAAGACACAAACCTTAGCAGTGACTACCACCAATAAACTTCTCACAGCTGTTCGAAAAGCTCACCCGCAAGCTCGCCACGCAACACGTGCGGAGTGGAAAATTTCCAATAATTTATTGTTAATAACTTGCAAACCGCTTGTTTTTGAATCGCGAAAATTTGCGCACCACTTCCACGGAACACTAAATTACCTACTTGTTTACTTCCAAATACGGAAAACTAAGTTCTTCGCAATATGTCCATTCATTAATCCATTCATGCGCGTAGATAGGGACAATGTATGCTTTTCGGATCCCTCCGAACTTGTTTTACGTGGCGTGTACCAAACTGAAGGGATTACAACCACGGCACCCTATACACCCACAAGTGAGCATATGGTGTATGTGTCCGGATACGCCAGATAAGCGTCCCGGACTAGAAGCTATAGCTATGTACATAGCGACCACCCCGGTAACAATTCGAGTACTTGCTTGCCGGGCAAGCACTCCCCCTTGCTGAGGAGCGAGATCTACCTAAAATCTCTACTGATCTCTGGGTCTCAGCACCCGAGTTTTGCGCAACCAGCACCGTAACTCAAACGTCGAGCATGAAGGCTCTACCCGCGATATGGGTACCAACCACAGCCACCACGATACTCCCACCAGGGGGCCTACCTCAATGAGCAGTCTTGGATAGCTGCTCAACCCGTGGTACCGAAAAGAGGCTCGGTGGGCCTCCCCCTTTTGCTCCGACAAGCATGGTTAGAGGAACTGTATTAGTATTAGTCCTGGTTGTTTTCTAAACAAAGCGCTTGCACTTGCAGTACCTAGGCTTTTGGTTGCACCTGAAAGCCTTGATTTAAATAGTTTAGTGGAAATATAACTGAATGGTAAGTATATTAATGAATTTAAGTGTTAAAAAATTACTGAATTTATAAGATTTTGATTTGGATACTATTTATAAAATAATATAAAAGAGCATCGAGTCCTCAGCCGATTAAGGGTTGCTGCGCTGTCGAAACAATGACATTTGATTTATTTTTGGCCCAACTGACACATAAAATATCGTTTGCATAAATATCGTATGCAAAACATATTATGAAATAAAAGAACTAATACTTATTATGCCAGCCGAACAAAAAAAAAATAATTTTCGAGTCTAGAGTTCCCATCTGGAAGAGCATGACAGAGTCCTGGCAGGCCTTTTAGCACGTGTCAAAAACTCAAAGAAGAAGACGATGACTTTGAAGTCTACAAGTTATATTTCTGTGAACAAGTGAACTGGCAACATGTCGAGCTCGTAGGTAACTAGGTTTTTCCTATAGAAATTATATCTCCTGTGATAGGCAGAACACCCTGCCAGTGGGCCTCAGCGATGTATGGGGCAAGTCAACCGTCAAGATCTACTGCCCACGGTGTAAAAAGAACTTTCATCCGAAGTCTGATACACAGCTGGACGGAGCGATGTTCGGGCCCAGCTTCCCGGACATCTTCTTCTCGCTGCTGCCGAACTTGAGATCGCCCCTGGACGACCCACGGTAAGTAATTCTCCGAATATAGTCCTGGTTGTTTTCTAAACAAAGCGCAGGCACTTCCAGTACCTAGGCTTTCGGTTGCACCTGAAAGCCTTGATGCAACTCAAATCGCCCAAATTCAAATAAAAATAAACCGAGTTGTGTTTTATTTAAATAGTTTAGTGGTAATATAACTGAATGGTAAGTTTATTATTGAATTTAAGTGTTAAAAAATTACTGAATTTATAAGATTTTGATTTGGATACTATCTATAAAATAATATAAAAGGGCATCGAGTCCTCAGCCGATTAAGGGTTGCTGCCCTGTCGAAACAATGACTGTCGTCGTGCGTCCAG
>NW_001845340.1:0-3100 GCF_000001215.4 Drosophila melanogaster
GAGATGGCGTTAATGCTCCGGTGTGGAGAACTGGAGGCGCGGCTCGCTATGCCACCACCGCCGCCGCCGCCGTCCAAGGCGAACACTACTGCCGCCAATGCTCCCCAGATGCCTCAGGTTGCACCCATCGCTGCCCCGCGGACCACCAAGGTTCGTGAGACGTGGTCAGCGGTGGTGAAGTGCGACGACCCTGCGCTATCGGGGAAAGCCATAGCTGAAAAGGTGCGAACGATGGTTGCACCCTCCTTCGGAGTCAGAGTACATGAGGTACGTGAGCTCCGTCGAGGTGGTGGTGCGATCATTCGTACTCCTTCAGTTGGAGAGCTGCAGAAGGTGATGGCATCGAAAAGATTCGCAGAAGTTGGGCTGAATGTGGCACGGAACGCGGCCGAGAAGCCGAAGGTCGTAGACTATGACGTTGACACAGCCATCGGCCCAGAAGAGTTCATGCAGAAGCTTCACGAAAACAACTTCGATAGCGAAATGACTCTGGCCCAGTTTAAAAAGTCGGTGCACCTGGTGACCAAGGCGTGGTCGGCAACTGACGGTGCCACTGTAAACGTGACGCTAGAGGTAGACGACCGGGCGATGGCGAAACTTGATGTAGGACGTGTTTACATTAAGTGGTTTTCGTTCCGATGCCGATCACAGGTCCGCACCAGATGCGTGGGTTTCGACCACAAGGTCAGTGAATGCAGGCAAAAGGACAGTGTTTGCCGCCAGTGCGGGCAACAAGGCCACACCGCGGCAAAGTGCCAAAACCCGGTGGACTGCCGGAACTGCCGTCACAGAGGGCAACCTTCGGGGCATTATATGCTCTCGAACGCGTGCCCGATATACGGAGCGTTGCTAGCGAGGGTGCACGCTAGACATTAATGTTTAGCTTCATCCAAGCGAACTGTGGCCGAGGCAGAGCTGCGACCATCGAGCTCGGAGTCCGACTCAGGAGATCGGAGTTAATGTTTGCTCTGGTGCAGGAGCCGTATCTTGGCGGGGATGACATGGATGTGCTGCCTGAAGGAATGAGGGTTTTCACCGACCGGCGAGGGAAGGCAGCCATCCTAGTGGATCATCAGGAAGCCATCTGCATGCCAGTGGAAACCCTCACCACAGATTATGGCGTATGTCTGGTCGTTAAAGGGAGTTTTGGCTCAATCTTCCTTTGCGCCGCATACTGCCAGTTCGATGCACCTCTGGAACCGTACCTCCGGTACATGGATGCGGTCCTGCTGCAGGCCAGCAGAACCCCCGCAATCCTGGGCCTCGACGCGAATGCAGTGTCCCCCATGTGGCTTAGCAAAGTCTCTCGTCATGCCGAGGGGCAAGCTAACTACAGACGGGGTGAGCTGCTGTCAGAGTGGATGCTGGAGGCAAGAGTCGCCGCCCTAAACCAGTCAACAGAGGTGTACACGTTCAATAATCACAGAGCTACTAGTGATATCGCCAATGAGGCAGCATCTATGTGGGCCACATATGAGTGAAGAGTGGACGAGTGGGAATTGAGTGACCACAACATCATTACTGTTGTGGCCGAACCAACTACCGCGCGCGCAGTTGAGAGCATAGCTCCTGTGCCGTCCTGGAACTTCTGCAATGCACGTTCGCGATTGGTCAAGGAGGAAATGGTGAGTAGAACAGCCGAACTTCCGGAAAACTTTTCAGAGTCGCCGTTGGACCAGCAAGTTTCGACCCTGCGCAGTATAGTACATAGTGTATGTGATATTGCGCTGGGAAGGAAGTTGACTCGATCGCCCAGCAGGAGAGCACGTGGGTGGACTGCCGACCTCTGCGCTGCAAGGCGCGAAGTCCGAAGACTTCGTCGCCTGCTCCAAGATGGAAGGCGTCGAGATGACGATGTCGCTGTAGAGCTTGTAGTGGTCGAGCTGAGGCGTGCCTCAGCCAACTACAAGAAGCTCATTGGAAGGGGGAAGATGGATGACTGGAAACGCTTCGTGGGAGATCATGGCGACGACCCATGTGGGCGCGTCTACAAGATTTGCCGAGGCCGCAGAAAGTGCACGGAGATTGGGTGCCTCCGCGTGAATGGCGAGCTGATCACTGATTGGGGTGACTGCGCACGAGTGCTCCTCCGCAATTTCTTCCCAGTTGCGGAGTCCTAAGCACCGACTGCCATCGCGGAGGAAGTCCCACCGGCCCTCGAAGTATTCGAGGTTGATGCATGTGTTGCCCGGTTGAAGAGCAGGCGCTCTCCCGGGTTGGACGGCATCAATGGCACTATCTGCAAGGCAGTCTGGCGCGCCATACCTGAGCACCTAGCATCATTGTTTTCCCGATGCATCCGATTGGGATACTTTCCAGCCGAGTGGAAGTGCCCACGAGTCGTCTCGCTGCTCAAAGGGCCAGATAAGGACAAGTGTGAGCCCTCCTCATATAGAGGAATATGCTTGCTACCAGTCTTTGGTAAGGTGCTCGAGGCCATCATGGTGAATTGTGTGAGAGAAGTTCTTCCGGAAGGCTGCAGAAGGTAATTTGGATTTCGCCAAGGACGATGTGTGGAGGATGCTTGGAGGCACGTGAAGAGCAGTGTCGGCGCCAGCCCGGCGCAATACGTGCTCGGCACATTCGTGGACTTCAAAGGAGCATTCGACAACGTCGAATGGAGTGCTGCACTCTCCCGACTAGCCGACTTGGGATGCCGGGAAATGGGCTTGTGGCAGAGCTTTTTCTCCGGCCGAAGAGCAGTGATCCGAAGCAGTTCCGGTACTGTGGATGTACCGGTAACTAGAGGCTGCCCGCAGGGATCAATCAGCGGCCCAATTATCTGGGACATACTGATGGATGTACTGCTTCAGCGTCTCCAGCCGTATTGCCAGCTGAGTGCATACGCGGATGACTTGCTGCTTCTCGTCGAGGGAAATTCCCGAGCTGTGCTAGAGGAAAAAGGAGCGCAACTAATGTCCATTGTAGAAACGTGGGGAGCGGAAGTTGGCGTTGCCGTCTCGACCAGCAAGACGGTAATCATGCTGCTGAAAGGTGCCTTGAGACGTGCGCTAACGGTGAGGTTTGCTGGAGCGAACCTTCCGTATATGCGTAGCTGTCGGTACCTTGGCATCACGGTCAGTGAAGGAATGAAATTCCT
>NW_001845182.1:0-4012 GCF_000001215.4 Drosophila melanogaster
ACCACGGCACCCTATACACCCACAAGTGAGCATATGGTGCATGTGTCTGGATACGCCAGACAAGCGGTCCCGGACTAGAAGCTATAGCTATGTACATAGCGACCACCCCGGTAGCAATTCGAGTACTTGCTTGCCGGGCAAGCACTCCCCCTTGCTGAGGAGCGAGATCTACCTAAAATGGGTACTGATCTCTGGGTCTCAGCACCCGAGTTTTGCGCAACCAGCACCGTAACTCAAACGTCGAGCATGAAGGCTCTACCCGCGATATGGGTACCAACCACAGCCACCACGATACTCCCACCAGGGGGCCTACCTCAATGAGCAGTCTTGGATAGCTGCTCAACCCGTGGTACCGAAAAGAGACTCGGTGGGCCTCCCCCTTTTGCTCCGACAAGCATGGTTAGAGGAAACCTATCGCTGTATTAGTCGTCTCTTACGACAAGCAACAGCGGACTGTGGTAGTATTCTCGCCCGCTAACCACACGGCAATGATGTTGAGCTAAATGCCCCTCCTCCTCAGGAACACTTCCTCCGCGAACATTGCCAGCCGTTGAGTCTTCTCTTGATCATCCAGGATTCTCTCGAAGATCCAGTTTTCGCCAAGACGCTGCACTCCAAGTCCATCTAGGTCCCGCAGATCTGCATATAGGGGGCAAGCGCACAAAATGTGCATCCAGTCCTCATATGGATCTCCACATGCGCAAGCAGTGGTATCGCTGAGGGCTCTCCCGTGCAAAAATGCATTGAACGACCCATGCCCATGTAAGCAGGAAAGACGTCCTCATCGAGAATCCAAAAATTGAATCCCGATAGGCAAGAGTGACGTATGGGATAAACCTATGCGTCACCCGTCCTGGTTCGCTGTCGTCGTCCCATCTGTTCTGCCAACTCTGGATTAAACACTCCTCTAGGCGAGTCTTCCTCTGCTCCCAGCTTAGACACGCAATGTCCTCGCCGAAAAGCCAGTCGTTCTCCTCCAGCGGGAATCCACGTTTTAGCTTGTATTTGACCGCTAATAATTTAGCAGCCACATCAAGCGGGGGAGCTCCACCAAGTACCTGCAGTGCCACTCTGGACACTGTTCGGCATACCGAAAGGCATCCAAGCAGGATTAGCCTCTGGCAGGAGGCTAGTCGCCTCTGGGCAGCTACTTGTCTCGCGGTGTCATACCATACCGGGGCACCAAACAGCACGCAAGGTGCCATGAGTCCGTCATATATGGTCCGCCTGGCTCGAGGACTGAAGCCCCAGTCGGCTCGAAGCACACGCGCCAATGCTCCAACGACTCCGGTCATCCGCTGGCGAAGCGAAGCTATGTGCGTGAGGAATTTCATTCCTTCACTGACCGTGATGCCAAGGTACCGACAGCTACGCACATACGGAAGGTTCGCTCCAGCAAACCTCACCGTAGGCGCACGTCTCAAGGCACCTTTCAGCAGCATGATTACCGTCTTGCTGGTCGAGACGGCAACGCCAACTTCCGCTCCCCACGTTTCTACGATGGACATTAGTTGCGCTCCTTTTTCCTCTAGCACAGCTCGGGAATTTCCCTCGACGAGAAGCAGCAAGTCATTCCGCGTATGCACTCAGCTGGCAATACGGCTGGAGACGCTGAAGCAGTACATCCATCAGTATGTCCCAGATAAATGGGCCGCTGATTGATCCCTGCGGGCAGCCTCTAGTTACCGGTACATCCACAGTACCGGAACTGCTTCGGATCACTGCTCTTCGGCCGGAAAAAAAGCTCTGTCACAAGCCCATTTCCCAGCATCCCAAGTCGGCTAGTCGGCAGAGTGCAGCACTCCATTCGACGTTGTCGAATGCTCCTTTGAAGTCCACGAATGTGCCGAGCACGTATTGCGCCGGGCAGGCGCCAACACTGCTCTTCACGTGCCTCCAAGCATCCTCCACACATCGTCCTTGGCGAAATCCAAATTGCCATCTGCAGCCTTCCGGAAGAACTTCTCTCACACGATTCGCCATTATGGCCTCGAGCACCTTACCAAAAGACTGGTAGCAAGCATATTCCTCTATATGAGGAGGGCTCACACTTGTCCTTATCTGGCCCTTTGAGCAGCGAGACGACTCGTGGGCACTTCCACTCGGCTGGAAAGTATCCCAATCGGATGCATCGGGAAAACAATGATGCTAGGTGCTCAGGTATGGCGCGCCAGACTGCCTTGCAGATAGTGCCATTGATGCCGTCCAATCCGGGAGAGCGTCTGCTCTTCAACCGGGCAACACATGCATCAACCTCGAATACTTCGAGGGCCGGTGGGACTTCCTCCGCAATGGCAGTCGGGGCTTCGGACTCCGCAACTGGGAAGAAATTGCGGAGGAGCCTCGTGCGCAGTCACCCCAATCAGTGATCAGCTCGCCATTCACGCGGAGGCACCCAATCTCCGTGCACCGAGGCACGCCTCAGCTCGACCACTACAAGCTCTACAGCGGCATAGTCATCTCGACGCCTTCCATCTTGGAGCAGGCGACGAAGTCTTCGGACTTCGCGCCTTGCAGCGCAGAGGTCGGCAGTCCTCCTGCTGGGCGATCGAGTCAACTTCCTTCCCAGCGCAATATCACATACACTATGTACTATACTGCGCAGGGTCGAAACTTGCTGGTCCAACGGCGACTCTGAAAAGTTTTCCGGAAGTTCGGCTGTTCTGCTCACCATTTCCTCCTTGAACAATCGCCAACGTGCATTGCAGAAGTTCCAGGACGGCACAGGAGCTATGCTCTCAACTGCACGCGCGGTAGTTGGCTCGGCCACAACAGTAATGATGTTGTGGTCACTCAATTCCCACTCGTCCACTCTCCACTCATATGTGGCCCACATAGATGCTGCCTCATTGACGATTGTCACGTCGATATCACTAGTAGCTCTGCGATTATCGAACGTGTACACCTCTGTTGACTGGCTTAATGCGGCGACTCTTGCCTCCAGCATCCACTCTGACAGCAGCTCACCCCGTCTGTAGTTAGCTTGCCCCTCGGCATGACGAGAGAGTTTGCTAAGCCACATGGGGGACACTGCATTCGCGTCAAGGCCCAGGATTGCGGGGGCTCTGCTGGCCTGCAGCAGGACCGCATCCATGTACCGGAGGTACGGTTCCAGAGGTGCATCGAACTGGCAGTATTCGGCGCAAAGGAAGATTGAGCCAAAACTCCCTTTAACGACCAGACATACGCCATAATCTGTGGTGAGGGTTTCCACTGGCATGCAGATGGCTTCCTGATGATCCACTAGGATGGCTGCCTTCCCTCGCCGGTCGGTGAAAACCCTCATTCCTTCAGCTATGGCTTTCCCCGATAGCGCAGGGTCGTCGCACTTCACCACCGCTGACCACGTCTCACGAACCTTGGTGGTCCGCGGGGCAGCGATGGGTGTAACCTGAGGCATCTGGGGAGCATTGGCGGCAGTAGTGTTCGCCTTGGACGGCGGCGGCGGCGGTGGTGGCATAGCGAGCCGCGTCTCCAGTTCTCCACACCGGAGCATTAACGCCATCACCAGCTCATCATAGCGACTGATGGCACACGAGAACTCTTCCGTGTCTACGCTTCCTAGGCTGCGGAAACTGCTTCGCACCATGCGCTGGGTGGCCGACAGCTCTGCCATCATGGCTGTTTGCCCAGCACGGGCGGCAGCGGTGGCAGTGGTGGCAGCGATTTTAGCGGCAGTGGAAACAGCAGGGGCAACAGTGAGATCAACAGCGGTGACAGCAGCGAGGGGGGGGGGGGGGGCAGCATCGATGGCAGCGCTTGACATAGCCGCCCGGGCATCCTCCAGCGATGAAAACGCCTCCTCCAGCACACCAACGGGTTCTGGCACTCCATTCGAGGCCAGGGCAACCAGTTTCGCCTGCGTTGGCGCCGAGCTCTTGGAGGCCAGATGGCCTCTACGCCTGCCTCGTCTTGATTACCTTGAGGCACTGCTTCCGCTTAAGGCACTCACGCTGCTGTCGCTCTCCATCGGCATTGCTCCGATGGTGGCTCCTCCTTTTGTCGAATCCAG
>NW_001845364.1:0-2996 GCF_000001215.4 Drosophila melanogaster
CATAAAAGGTTCAAGACCTTAATGACACACGGGGAAAAACGCCGTGCGCATTTTGACTGGCCTTCTTACGGGGCATTGCCGTCTTCATTTCAATTATTTCTTCACACAAGCTGGCACTCCAGTCTTAGATTGAACTGAATTGCAATTAATATGTCATAAAGTGTAAAAGTTACCAACATTTTCTGACTTGGAAGTGCATAGGGATGGGAACCTAATTTTAAGAAGCAGTACTGTCAATTTAACTTTATTTCAAACGATCTGACGATTTAATTTGATACCGTGGTTGAAAAAAAGTGTATTGAAGTTGAAGTGTATAAAGCGAAAATTTTTATATTGAGTTCTTTCCTTTACAGTTTTAAGTAAATTTCAATAAAAAGGCCTATAATTTTGCGACCTTAGTCATCATCATTTCAAGCGAGATGTCAGAATTGTGGTTCCACAAATGCAACTTGAAGTTAACTGCAAAACACATATTCTTATTAAATGGACCTAATGGCTTATCATAAATCCAGTGGTTTATTGCCATCAAGGCTGTTTACCACGGATTCACCACTCAACTTCAGTTTCGCGATGCGATAGCGGTAATATCGGCGCAATTTGTTGATTCGAGTGCATGCCACCTGTTCGTACATCGCCCTCTTGCCGAGGCATAGATAAATTACTTGCAAAGACTCCAAAGGCCGTTTGAGAAGCGCAGAGAACGGCCCTCCAATAATGCGATGCGTTTTATGGCCGCCACTTACCTATCCCCTTTGAGAATCGCAGAGAAGGGCGCTTCGTAGTGCTGGGATAATATCGATGGTACTATCGAGGTATCGAATATTTACTTTTCTGAGCCACTATCGATGGTGCTGTGAAAATTTTTAACATCACTGACAACAGTAACGAGCAAGACGTAAGAAAAATGCTAAAAATTAATTATTAAATATTTTCTAATAAAATCCATTTAGAATCTAAATTTACTGAAATTGGATGTGTGGAAATGTGAAATTGGATTGGTGGCTCTAATCATGGACTCTATTCATGGAGTTCTTAGTGAATCTTAAAAGAAAGGGTAATTATATTATTTCTTCTTACAATTAGTAATATATTTACTAACACGTTTTTATCTGAAACGTGTTCATCCATCTTTAAACGTTGAAGATGTGCCTGTGACTTTACCAAAGATTGATGCATTTGTGACTACAGGCTACGCGGCTCGAGTTCTCGTCAGAAAGCCCACCTCGACGCGGTTGTCATGAAGTACATAGCCACTGATATGCGCCCGTTTTCAGTAGTGGAGGACATTTATACAGTGCATTGGACTTCAGGGGGATCTTTGAGTCATGAAGGGGTAGTACAATAGATCCGACTGGGTCAGTACACCTACAAGCCCATCTTAATAATAATAAATAAAAGGTGACCGGCAACGACGTTCCACAAGCAATACTTTACGAGTGCTGATTTAAGGGACATTATTGTGGAAAATGTGAAGAAATCTGGATACAATGTATCGACGCCGATACAAAAGTGTGCTATACCGGTAATTATCGCTGGCTTGTGCCATTAGAACCTGCAACATTTAACATGTAACATTGAAATTGATGAACGTCGTGGAAGACGCGAAGGCTTTAATCAGGAGCAATGCGGTGAACGCAACGAAAGAGGAGAAGGTGGCTTTGAGAGTCGCCGTCGCAATGAAGACGATATTAACAACAATAACGATATCGTCGAAGACGTCCAGAGGAGGCGAGAATTTTACATTCCGCCCGAGCCGTCTAACGATGAAACAGAGATCTTCAGCAGTGGGATCGCTTCCGGCATTAATTTCTCTAAATATGACAAGCTAGTAAGCTATTAAATGAAGTGAGGACAGTCCTAGACGAACTAGAAGCTGTCAGCAAACTCACAATTTGGTGGGTCCCGGGACACAACAACATCCCGGGAAATGAGCTAGCGGACAACCTAGCCAGGAAAGGGCAGAGAACCCTCTAATTGGGCCCGAACCCTTCTGGTGTGTTGGTCACCACAGAGTACGGGGCATACTAAAGTCACTGGAGGAAGAAAAACGTCTGTCCTTCTGTGAACACCTACAGGACTTAGGCAGTCTAAGATTCTCCTCCGTGAATATAACCATAAAAGGTTCAAGACCTTAATGACACACGGGAAAAACGCCGTGCACATTTTGACTGGCCTTCTTACGGGGCATTGCCGGCTTCACAGCCATTTGCACAAAATTGGCATTGCAGACAGTGAACTCTGTCGCTTCTGCTGCATGGAGGAGGAGAGCTCTGCACATATTATATGTGATTGCGTGGCGCTTTCCATCAGGAGGAACAGACTCCTGGGCATGTATGTACTCCCACGGGAAACAATTGCAGCCCTGAACCCCAATAAAATTCTGGCATTTATACAGTGCATTGGACTTCAGGGGGATCTTTGAGTCATGAAGGGGTAGTACAATAGATCCGACTGGGTCAATACACCTCCAAACAGTACACCTTCAAGCCCATCTTAATAATAATAAATAAAAGGTGACCGGCAACGACGTTCCACAAGCAATAAAAAACTTTACGAGTGCTGATTTAAGGGACATTATTGTGGAAAATGTAAAGAAATCTGGATGCAAAGTATCGACGCCGATACAAAAGTGTGCTATACCGGTAATTATCGCTGGCTTGTGCCATTAGAACTTGCAACATTGAACATGTAACATTGAAATTGATGAACGTCGTGGAAGACGCGAAGGCTTTAATCAGGAGCAATGCGGTGAACGCAACGAAAGAGGAGAAGGTGGCTTTGAGAGTCGCCGTCGCAATGAAGACGATATTAACAACAATAATGATATCGTCGAAGACGTCCAGAGGAGGCGAGAATTTTACATTCCGCCCGAGCCGTCTAACGATGAAACAGAGATCTTCAGCAGTGGGATCGCTTCCGGCATTAATTTCTTTAAATATGACAAGCTAGTAAGCTAGTATATGAAGTGAGGACAGTCCTAGACGAACTAGAAGCTG
>NW_001845237.1:0-3602 GCF_000001215.4 Drosophila melanogaster
GGTCGAGGGCATCCAGCTGGCTTAGAATGATGGTTGATGCTTCTTGGGGGTCTGAGGCGGAGGCTAGGAAGGCGGTGTCATCGGCATATGTGGCCACTGTTAGGCTCCGGGAGGGTGTGATAGGAAGGTCTGCTGTGTAGAGTGTGTACAGTATTGGTTCAAGGACGCTGCCTTGGGGTACTCCGGCTCTTATCGGCCTAGGCGTGCTGGTCGCTGTTCCGCAGCGAACTTGGAACTCTCTACCCTCAGTGAATGATTTGAGGAAGGCGAAGTGGGATCCGGGAAGGTGAGTCTTGATTTTATAGTGGAGTCCAGGGTGCCAGACTTTGTCGAAGGCCTGCTTCACATCCAGCATGACGGCGCAGTAGTATTGCTTCCTTTCGAAGGCCTCAAAATTTGCTCTACAAGCCGGTGGCATTGCTCTGGTGTTCCGTGGGAGCGCCTGAAGCCAAACTGGTGATCGGGGATCAAACCAGCCTCATCCAGTACTGGCAGCACTCTGCGCAGAAATACTCTTTCGAGTATTTTGGAGAGGATTGCCAGCAGACTTATCGGACGATAGGAGGCAAGATTGGCTTCAGGTTTGCCGGGCTTGGGGATGGTGATCACTTCGGCACGTTTCCATTGTTTTGGGAAATACCCTAGCCGGAAGCAGCTGTTAAAAATGTTGGCAAGCAGCTGTGAGCAGAATGTGGGCAACATTTTTAACGCAGTAGCGTCGATGCGATCAGGGCCGGGAGACTTGCCGTTTCTGAGCGAGGCAATTTCCTGCGCGATCTCCTCTGGTGCGACGGGCTGAATTGCAGGTCCTGGAGCACATGGGCTTTCAACAGCTCTGATGGTGTCAGCTTGCTCTGCAGCTGTGCATCGGTCAAACGGAGTGAAGGCAGAGTGAAGGTGGTCAGCAAAAGCTTCGGCTCTTTCTGCCTCAGACCGACACCAGGAGCAGTCTGCTTTACGCACTGGTATCAATTTAGTGACGCATATGATATTGTCCCTATCATATAATTAATATAAAGAATTTAAAGAATTTTATCAAGAGTAGCCAAACACCTCGTCATCAATTTAGTGACGCATATGATATTGTCCCTATCGTATAATCAATATAATAACTTTAAAGAATTTTATCAAGAGTAGCCAAACACCTCGTCATTAACTACTATAATATGTAGGCAGTGGTTGCCGACCTCTCATATTGTTCAAAACGTATGTATTCATATGATTTTGGCAATTATATGAGTAAATTAAATCATATACATATGAAAATGAATATTTATTATATGTATATAGGGGAAAAATAATCATATAATATATATGAATAATGGAAAATAAAGTGTTCATATATTCTCGTAATATATAAGAGAATAGCTCGTATGTTGGGTGGTAAATGGAATTGAAAATACCCGCTTTGAGGACAGCGGGTTCAAAAACTACTATAGGTAGGCAGTAATTGCCGACCTCCCATTGTTCGAAATATATATTTCGTATTATGATTATATTGGTTACTTATAATAAAGTATATTATTATCCGTACAAATCTGTTTCTCAGTTCTTTTTTTTTTTTTGGTCGTAGAACACTACTATATCCAGAAATTTTTCGACTTTCTTGAGCTCCGTTATTCGCATACCGTTCACTGTGCCGCGAGACATCGCCGCGCGCACTGGCTCAGCCCGCGTGCCTAACGGACACGCACCAATACACTCGAGCCAGCCACGTGCAGTGGTTGGTAATACGACCAACTGACCCAAGGTTCCCCCCCCCCCCCCCACCCATCGACCAATTACCCCTCATCGTGGATTGGCAGGCCTGCCCCCGCACCAACAGGCCCTGCAAGAAGGCTCTCAGAGCAAGGGAATCCAGTCCGAGCAGCGCCTCCAGCACCTCGCATTCAGAGCCCGGAGAGATCAAGCGTAAGCCTGCACGCGAACCCAAAAAAGACGAGCTAGACGTCACGCCCAGCACCAGCACAGCCTCGCGACGAAGGTTGGCAAACAATCTGTTTGCCATTCTCTCGAGCGAAGAGGACGACGACGAACAAGGCATCCCAGACGGAGAACCTGGACCTGCTGCCACCAAACCCCCGGACAAACCCCCAAGCCTACCCCGAGAACTTTCAAGCCACCCCCAATCTTCATCCCGGACGTGACCAACATATCTGCATTCTTGAAGATGATTACGACTCTCGTGGGCCCCAGCAAAGACTTCTCATATAAAACTGAAAAAAACAACAACGTGCGAGTTATGATGCCCGACAAGGAGTCTTATACTGAGCTACGTCAGGAACTCGTGGCCCAGAATAAAAGCATCGCACATTCCAACCCAGGGATGAGAGAGCCTACAGAGTCGTAGTCAAGGGTTTACATCACACCGCTGATCGTGCCGAAATCCAAGAAGAATTGGAAACTCTGGGACATAAGGTCAGAGACCTCCACAATCCTATTGGGAGGAAAACCAAAGAACCCCTTGGGATCTTCTTCGCCAACCTCGAACCTGCTAGCAACAACGAGGAGGTATACCAGATCAGGAGACTGTGCAGGTCGGTCGTCACCATCGAGCCTCCGCTCAAATTTAATGACGTGCCGCAATGCTTCAGATGCCAAGCCTTCGGACACACCCAGCGCTACTGCTTTCTAGAACACCGCTGTGTAAAATGTGGTGGACATCACGACACACGAGCATGCGCGAAGAAGGAGAACGAGAAGGCATGCTGCCTTCACTGCCAAGCGGACCACCCTGCCTCGTTTAGAGGGTGCCCTGCTTATAAAAAGGCAAAGGCACAGCAAGCCCCCAAACCCAGACCGGCCACCCCTATCAGCAAGCCCTGCACCACCAAGCTCCCAAGTATCTCCAATATGAGCTACAAAGATGCGCTCATGTCTACCCAAGTGCCTCAGCAAACCAATCCCAACCAAACCCGTCCAACCCCACCTGAAGCTCCGCAACCCAGTAACATGGAACAAATGTTTGCTCGCTTCGAAGGAATGGTCGAAAGGATGATGGAGAAGATGTTCTCGCAAATGACGCAGCTTGTTTCTTCCATCCTCAACGAAAAAGCATGCAAAGCCTAAAAATAGTTATTTGGAATGCTAGCGGCCTGCAGAGGAGCAGAGCCGAGGTGGAACACCTCCTAAAAACAGATGCCATCGATGTACTACTGGTATCAGAAACCCACTTTTGTCCCAGATCCCATTTTAGCATTAGCGGCTACGATGTTATCCCTGCCAACCATCCATCTGGCAGAGCGCGCGGAGGAGCAGCCATGCTCATCAGGAGTGGCATCCAGTACACGGAGCTACCTGCGTTTCAGGAGGAATGGGCCCAGTGTGCCCTGGCCAGAATCTCCAGCCTACATGGAGACCTCACCGTTGGAGCGGTCTACTGCCCCCCTAGACACTCGATCACCGAGACTCACCTACAAGATTTTTTTTAGTCCTTTGGACCTCGCTTTATAGCAGCTGGTGACTTCAACGCCAAACACTCCTGGTGGGGGTCCCGCTCCATCAACCCCAAAGGCAGAACGCTCTACAGATTCCTGCAGAGCAGAAGACTGGATTGCCACTCCTCTGGTGAGCCTACCCACTGGCCTACAAACCCTTCCTTG
>NW_001845370.1:0-2964 GCF_000001215.4 Drosophila melanogaster
CCGAAATTTGGAAAAACAGACTCTGCAAAAATGTTGATATTTACAAACGAAATTTTCGTTATAACTTGGCTAAAAATTGTCACATAGATGTAAGATGTTTTGAGCTGCTAATTACCAGTGCTAACGATCCCTATTACTTTTTGAAGGATTTAGGAAATTAATTTTTGGATCAATTTTCGCATTTTTTGTAAGGAGGGGGGTCATCAAAATTTGCAAAATATGGCCAAAAAATTTAATATCCATTTTTGAACACAGTTTGATTGGATATTTTATTACGAGCTCAGTGAGGTATGACATTCCATATTCAGACAATTATTTTTTATGTTGTGGCAAAATAAATGATTATTTGATGACCGAAATTGGGAAAAACAGACTCTGCAAAAATTTACAAACGAAATTTTCGTTATAACTTGGCTAAAAATGGTCACATAGATGTAAGAATAACTGTTTTGAGCAGCTAAGTACCAGTGCTAACGATCCCTATTACTTTTTGAAGGATTTAGGGAAATTAATTTTTGGATCAATTTTCGCATTTTTTGTAAGGAGGGAGGTCATCAAAATTTGCAAAATATGACCAAAAAATTTAATTTCCATTTTTGAACACAGTTTGATTGGAAATTTTATTACGAGCTCAGTGAGGTATGACATTCCATATTCAGACAATTATTTTTTATGTTGTGGCAAAATAAATGATTATTTGATGACCGAAATTTGGAAAATCAGACTCTGCAAAAATGTTAATATTTACAAACGAAATTTTCGTTATAACTTGGCTAAAAATTGTCACATAGATGTAAGAATAACTGTTTTGAGCAGCTAATTACCAGTGCTAACGATCTCCATTACTTTTTTAAGGATTTAGGAAAATTAATTTTTGAATCAATTTTCGCATTTTTGTAAGGGGGGTCATCAAAATTTGCAAAATATGGCCAAAACAATTATTTTTTATGTTGTGGCAAAATAAATGATTATTTGATGTCCGAAATTTGGAAAAACAGACTCTGCAAAAATGTTGATATTTACAAACGAAATTTTCGTTATAACTTGGCTAAAAATTGTCACATAGATGTAAGAATAACTGTTCTGAGCAGCTAATTACCAGTGCTATCGATCTCGTATTACTTTTTGAAGGACTTAGGGAAATTAATTTTTGAATCAATTTTCGCATTTTTTGTAAGGAGGGGGGTCATCAAAATTTGCAAAATATGGCCAAAAAATTTTATTTCCATTTTTGAACACAGTTTGATTGGAAATTTTATTACGAGCTCAGTGAGGTATGACATTCCATATTCAGACAATTATTTTTTATGTTGTGGCAAAATAAATGATTATTTGATGACCGAAATTGGGAAAAACAGACTCTGCAAAAATTTACAAACGAAATTTTCGTTATAACTTGGCTAAAAATGGTCACATAGATGTAAGAATAACTGTTTTGAGCAGCTAATTACCAGTGCTAACGATCCCTATTACTTTTTGAAGGATTTTGGGAAATTAATTTTTGGATCAATTTTCGCATTTTTGTAAGGGGGGTCATCAAAATTTGCAAAATATGGCCAAAAAATTTAATTTCCATTTTTGAACACAGTTTGATTGGAAATTTTATTACGAGCTCAGTGAGGTATGACAGACAATTATTTTTTATGTTGTGGCAAAATAAATGATTATTTGATGACCGAAATTTGGAAAAACAGATTGCAAAAATGTTGATATTTACAAAATTTGCAATATATGGCCAAAAAATTTAATTTCCATTTTTGAACACAGTTTGATTGGAAATTTTATTACGAGTTCAGTGAGGTATGACATTCCATATTCAGACAATTATTTTTTATGTTGTGGCAAAATAAATGATTATTTGATGACCGAAATTTGGAAAATCAGACTCTGCAAAAATGTTGATATTTACAAACGAAATTTTCGTTATAACTTGGCTAAAAATGGTCACATAGATGTAAGAATAACTGTTTTGAGCAGCTAAGTACCAGTGCTAACGATCCCTATTACTTTTTGAAGGATTTAGGGAAATTAATTTTTGGATCAATTTTCGCATTTTTTGTAAGGAGGGAGGTCATCAAAATTTGCAAAATATGACCAAAAAATTTAATTTCCATTTTTGAACACAGTTTGATTGGAAATTTTATTACGAGCTCAGTGAGGTATGACATTCCATATTCAGACAATTATTTTTTATGTTGTGGCAAAATAAATGATTATTTGATGACCGAAATTTGGAAAATCAGACTCTGCAAAAATGTTGATATTTACAAACGAAATTTTCGTTATAACTTGGCTAAAAATGGTCACATAGATGTAAGAATAACTGTTTTGAGCAGCTAAGTACCAGTGCTAACGATCCCTATTACTTTTTGAAGGATTTTGGGAAATTAATTTTTGGATCAATTTTCGCATTTTTGTAGGAGGGGGGTCATCAAAATTTGCAAAGTATGGCCAAAAAATGTAATTTCCATTTTTGAACACAGTTTGATTGGAATTTTTATTACGAGCTCAGTGAGGTATGACAGACAATTATTTTTTATGTTGTGGCAAAATAAATGATTATTTGATGACCGAAATTTGGAAAAACAGATTGCAAAAATGTTGATATTTACAAAATTTGCAATATATGGCCAAAAAATTTAATTTCCATTTTTGAACACAGTTTGATTGGAAATTTTATTACGAGTTCAGTGAGGTATGACATTCCATATTCAGACAATTATTTTTTATGTTGTGGCAAAATAAATGATTATTTGATGTCCGAAATGTGGAAAAACAGATTCTGCAAAAATGTTGATATTTACAAACGAAATTTTCGGTTATAACTTGGCTAAAAATTGTCACATAGATGTAAGAATAACTGTTTTGAGCAGCTAAGTACCAGTGCTAACGATCCCTATTACTTTTTGAAGGATTTAGGGAAATTAATTTTTGGATCAATTTTCGCATTTTTTGAAGGAGGGA
>NW_001845875.1:0-1868 GCF_000001215.4 Drosophila melanogaster
AATTTCGGGTCATCAAATAATCATTTATTTTGCCACAACATTAAAAATAATTGTCAGAATATGGAATGTCATACCTCACTGAGCTGGTAATAAAATTTCCAATCAAACTGTGTTCAAAAATGGAAATTAAATTTTTTGGCATTATCAAATAATCATTTATTTTGCCACAACATAAAAAATAATTGACTGAATATGGAATGTCATACCTCACTGAGCTCGTAATAAAATTTCCAATCAAACTGTGTTCAAAAATGGAAATTAAATTTTTTGGCATAATTTTGCAAATTTTGATGACCACCCTCCTTACAAAAAATGCGAAAATTGATTCAAAAATTAATTTCCCTAAATCCTTCAAAAAGTAATAGAGATCGTTAGCACTGGTAATTAGCTGCTATGTGACCATTTTTAGCCAAGTTATGACGAAAATTTCGTTTGTAAATATCAACATTTTTGCAGAGTCTGTTTTTCCAAATTTCGGTCATCAAATAATCATTTATTTTGCCACAACATTAAAAATAATTGTCAGAATATGGAATGTTATATTTCACTGAGCTCGTAATAAAACTTCCAATCAAACTGTGTTCAAAAATGGAAATTCAATTTTTTGGCTTTATTTTGCAAATTTTGATGACCAACCTCCTTACAAAAAATGCGAAAATTGATCCAAAAATTAATTTCCCTAAGTCCTTCAAAAAGTAATAGGGATCTTTAGCACTGATAATTAGCTGCTCAAATCAGTTATTCTTACATCTATGTGACCATTTTTAACCAAGTTATGACGAAAATTTCGTTTGTAAATATCATTACTTTGGCAGAATCTGTTTTTCCAAATTTCGGTCATCAAATAATCATTTATTTTGCCACAACATTAAAAATAATTGTCAGAATATGGAATGTCATACTTCACTGAGCTCGTAATAAAATTTCCAATCAAACTGTGTTCAAAAATGGAAATTAAATTTTTTGGCATTATTTTGCAAATTTTGATGACCACCCTCCTTACAAAAAATGCGAAAACTGATCCAAAAATTAATTTCCCTAAATCCTTCAAAAAGTAATAGGGATCGTTAGCACTGGTAATTAGCTGCTTAAAACAGTTATTCTTACATCTATGTGACCATTTTTAGCCAAGTTATGACGAAAATTTCGTTTGTAAATATCAACATTTTTGCAGAGTCTGTTTTTCCAAATTTCGGTCATCAAATAATCATTTATTTTGCCACAACATAAAAAATAATTGTCTGAATATGGAATGTCATACCTCACTGAGCTCGTAATAAAATTTCTAATCAAACTGTGTTCAAAAGTGGAAATTAAATTTTTTGGCATTATTTTGCAAATTTTGATGACCACCCTCCTTACAAAAAATGCGAAAATTGATTCAAAAATTAATTTCCCTAAATCCTTCAAAAAGTAATAGAGATCGTTAGCACTGGTAATTAGCTGCTTAAAACAGTTATTCTTACATCTATGTGAACATTTTTAGCCAAGTTATGACGAAAATTTCGTTTGTAAATATCAACATTTTTGCAGAGTCTGTTTTTCTAAATTTCGGTCATCAAATAATCATTTATTTTGCCACAACATAAAAAATAATTGTCTGAACATGGAATGTCATACCTCACTGAGCTCGTAATAAAATTTCCAATCAAACTGTGTTCAAAAATGGAAATTACATTTTTTGGCCATATTTTGCAAATTTGATGACCCCCCTCCATACAGAAAATACGAAAATTGATCCAAAAATTAGTTTCCTAAATCCTTCAAAAAGTAATAGGGATCGTTAGCACTGGTAATTAGCTGCTCAAAACAGTTATTCCTACATCTATGTGACCATTTTTAGCCAAGTTATGACGAAAATTTCGTTT
>NW_001845567.1:0-2439 GCF_000001215.4 Drosophila melanogaster
AGCAGCTAATTACCAGTGCTACCGATCCCTATTCTTTTTGAAGGATTTAGGAAATTAATTTTTGGATCAATTTTTGCATTTTTTGTAAGGAGGGATTTTTGTAAAATTTGCAAAATATGGCCAAAAAATTTAATTTCCATTTTTGAACACAGTTTGATTGGAAATTTTATTACGAGCTCAGTGAAGTATGACACTCCATATTCAGACAATTATTTTTAATGTTGTGGCAAAATAAATGATTATTTCATGACCGAAATTTGGAAAAACAGATTCTGCCAAAATGTTGATATTTACAAACGGAATTTTCGTCATAACTTGGCTAAAAATGGTCACATTGATGTAAGAATAACTGTTTTGAGCAGCTAATTACCAGTGCTAACGATCTCTATTACTTTTTGAAGGATTTAGGAAAATTAATTTTTGAATCAATTTTCGCATTTTTTGTAAGGAGGGGGGTCATCAAAATTTGCAAAATATGGCCAAAAAATTTAATTTCCATTTTTGAACACAGTTTGATTGGAAATTTTATTACGAGGTCAGTGAGGTATGACATTCCATATTCAGACAATTATTTTTTATGTTGTGGCAAAATGAATGATTATTTGATGACCGAAATTTGGAAAAACAGACTCTGCAAAAATGTTGATATTTACAAACGAAATTTTCGTTATAACTTGGCTAAAAATGGTCACATTGATGTAAGAATAACTGTTTTAAGCAGCTAATTACCAGTGCTAACGATCCCTATTACTTTTTGAAGGATTTAGGAAATTAATTTTTGGATCAATTTTTGCATTTTTTGTAAGGAGGGATTTTTGTAAAATTTGCAAAATATGGCCAAAAAATTTAATTTCCATTTTTGAACACAGTTTGATTGGAAATTTTATTACGAGCTCAGTGAAGTATGACACTCCATATTCAGACTATTATTATTTATGTTGTGGCAAAATAAATGATTTTTTGATGACCGAAATTTGGAAAAACAGACTCTGCAAAAATGTTGATATTTACAAACGAAATTTTCGTTATAACTTGGCTAAAAATGGTCACATAGATGTACGAATATCTGTTTTGAGCAGCTAATTACCAGTGCTAACGATCCCTATTACTTTTTGAAGGATTTAGGAAGTTAATTTTTGAATCAATTTTCGCATTTTTTGTAAGGGAGGGGTCATCAAAATTTGCTAAATATTTCCAAAAAATTTAATTTCCATTTTTGAACACAGTTTGATTGGAAATTTTATTACGAGCTCAGTGAGGTATGACATTCCGTATTCAGACAATTATTTTTAATGTTGTGGCAAAAAAAAATATTATTTGATGACCGAAATTTGGAAAAACAGATTCTGCCAAAATGTTGATATTTACAAACGAAATTTTCGTTATAACTTGGCTAAAAATGGTCACATTGATGTAAGAATAACTGTTTTAAGCAGCTAATTACCAGTGCTAACGATCCCTATTACTTTTTGAAGGATTTAGGAAATTAATTTTTGGATCAATTTTTGCATTTTTTGTAAGGAGGGATTTTTGTAAAATTTGCAAAATATGGCCAAAAAATTTAATTTCCATTTTTGAACACAGTTTGATTGGAAATTTTATTACGAGCTCAGTGAGGTATGACATTCCATATTCAGACAATTATTTTTAATGTTGTGGCAAAATAAATGATTTTTTGATGACCGAAATTTGGAAAAACAGACTCTGCCAAAATGTTGATATTTACAAACGGAATTTTCGTCATAACTTGGCTAAAAATGGTCACATTGATGTAAGAATAACTGTTTTGAGCAGCTAATTACCAGTGCTAACGATCTCTATTACTTTTTGAAGGATTTAGGAAAATTAATTTTTGAATCAATTTTCGCATTTTATGTAAGGAGGGGGGTCATCAAAATTTGCAAAATATGGCCAAAAAATTTAATTTCCATTTTTGAACACAGTTTGATTGGAAATTTTATTACGAGCTCAGTGAGGTATGACATTCCATATTCAGACAATTATTTTTTATGTTGTGGCAAAATAAATGATTATTTGATGACCGAAATTTGGAAAAACAGACTCTGCAAAAATGTTGATATTTACAAACGGAATTTTCGTCATAACTTGGCTAAAAATGGTCACATTGATGTAAGAATAACTGTTTTGAGCAGCTAATTACCAGTGCTAACAATCTCTATTACTTTTTGAAGGATTTAGGAAAATTAATTTTTGAATCAATTTTCGCATTTTTTGTAAGGAGGGGGTCATCAAAATTTGCAAAATATGGCCAAAAAATTTAATTTCCATTTTTGAACACAGTTTGATTGGAAATTTTATTACGAGCTCAGTGAGGTATGACATTCCATATTCAGACAATTATTTTTTATGTTGTGGCAAAATGAATGATTATTTGATGACCGAAATTTGGAAAAACAGACTCTGCAAAAATGTTGATAT
>NW_001845335.1:0-3123 GCF_000001215.4 Drosophila melanogaster
ATGTACGAATATCTGTTTTGAGCAGCTAATTACCAGTGCTAACGATCCCTATTACTTTTTGAAGGATTTAGGAAACTAATTTTTGGATCAATTTTCGCATTTTTTGTAAGGATGGGGGTCATCAAAATTTGCAAAATATGGCCAAAAAATTTAATTTCCATTTTTGAACACAGTTTGATTGGAAATTTTATTACGAGCTCAGTGAGGGATGACATTCCATATTCAGACAATTATTTTTTATGTTGTGGCAAAATAAATGATTTCTTGATGACCGAAATTTGGAAAAACAGACTCTGCAAAAATGTTGATATTTACAAATGAAATTTTCGTTATAACTTGGTTAAAAATGGTCACATAGATGTACGAATATCTGTTTTGAGCAGCTAATTACCAGTGCTAACGATCCCTATTACATTTTGAAGGATTTAGGGAAATTAATTTTTGGATCAATGTTCGCATTTTTTGTAAATTTGCAAAATATGGCCAAAAAATTTAACTTCCATTTTTGAACACAGTTTGATTGGAAATTTTATTACGAGCTCAGTGAGGTATGACATTCCATATTCAGACAATTATTTTTTATGTTGTGGCAAAATAAATGATTATTTGATGACCGAATTTTGGAAAAACAGATTCTGCCAAAATGTTGATATTTACAAACCAAATTTTCGTTATAACTTGGCTAAAAATTGTCACATAGATGTAAGAATAACTGTTTTGAGCAGCTAATTACCAGTGCTAACGATCTCTATTACTTTTTGAAGGATTTAGGGAAATTAATTTTTGAATCAATTTTCGCATTTGTTGTAAGGAGGGGGGTCATCAAAATTTGCAAAATATGGTCAAAAAATTTAATTTCCATTTTTGAACACAGTTTGATTGGAAATTTTATTACGAGCTCAGTGAGGTATGACATTCCATATTCAGACAATTATTTTTTATGTTGTGGCAAAATAAATGATTACTTGATGACCGAAATTTGGAAAAACAGACTCTGCAAAAATGTTGATATTTACAAACGAAAGTTTCGTTATAACTTGGCTAAAAATGGTCACATAGATGTACGAATATCTGTTTTGAGCAGCTAATTACCAGTGCTAACGATCCCTATTACATTTTGAAGGATTTAGGGAAATTAATTTTTGGATCAATGTTCGCATTTTTTGTAAATTTGCAAAATATGGCCAAAAAATTTAATTTCCATTTTTGAACACAGGTTTGATTGGAAATTTTATTACGAGCTCAGTGAGATATGACATTCCATATTCAGACAATTGTTTTTTATGTTGTGGCAAAATAAATGATTACTTGATGACCGAAATTTGGAAAAACAGACTCTGCAAAAATTTTGATATTTACAAACGAAATTTTCGTTATAACTTGGTTAAAAATGGTCACATAGATGTACGAATATCTGTTTTGAGCAGCTAATTACCAGTGCTAACGATCCCTATTACATTTTGAAGGATTTAGGGAAATTAATTTTTGGATCAATATTCGCATTTTTTGTAAGGTTCGCATTTTTTGTAAATTTGCAAAATATGGCCAAAAAATTTAATTTCCATTTTTGAACACAGTTTGATTGGAAATTTTTTTTCAGTGAGGTATGACATTCCATATTCAGCCAATTATTTTTTATGTTGTGGCAAAATGAATGATTACTTGATGACCGAAATTTGGAAAAACAGACTCTGCAAAAATGTTGATATTTACAAACGAAATTTTCGTTATAACTTGGTTAAAAATGGTCACATAGATGTACGAATATCTGTTTTGAGCAGCTAATTACCAGTGCTAACGATCAATATTACATTTTGACGGATTTAGGGAAATTAATTTTTGGATCAATATTCGCATTTTTTGTAAGATTCGCATTTTTTGTAAATTTGCAAAATATGGCCAAAAGATTTAATTTCCATTTTTGAACACAGTTTGATTGGAAATTTTATTACGAGCTCAGTGAGGTATGACATTCCATATTCAGACAATTATTTTTTATGTTGTGGCAAAATAAATGATTATTTGATGACCGAATTTTGGAAAAACAGACTTTGCAAAAATGTTGATATTTACAAACCAAATTTTCGTTATAACTTGGCTAAAAATGGTCACATAGATGTAAGAATAACTGTTTTGAGCAGCTAATTACCAGTGCTAACGATCCCTATTACTTTTTGAAGGATTTAGGAAACTAATTTTTGGATCAATTTTCGCATTTTTTGTAAGGATGGGGGTCATCAAAATTTGCAAAATATGGCCAAAAAATTTAATTTCCATTTTTGAACACAGTTTGATTGGAAATTTTATTACGAGCTCAGTGAGGTATGACATTCCATATTCAGACAATTATTTTTTATGTTGTGGCAAAATAAATGATTTTTTGATGACCGAAATTTGGAAAAACAGACTCTGCAAAAATGTTGATATTTACAAATAAAATTTTCGTTATAACTTGGCTAAAAATGGTCACATAGATGTACGAATATCTGTTTTGAGCAGCTAATTACCAGTGCTAACGATCCCTATTACATTTTGAAGGATTTAGGGAAATTAATTTTTGGATCAATGTTCGCATTTTTTGTAAATTTGCAAAATATGGCCAAAAAATTTAACTTCCATTTTTGAACACAGTTTGATTGGAAATTTTATTACGAGCTCAGTGAGGTATGACATTCCATATTCAGCCAATTATTTTTTATGTTGTGGCAAAATGAATGATTACTTGATGACCGAAATTTGGAAAAACAGACTCTGCAAAAATGTTGATATTTACAAACGAAATTTTCGTTATAACTTGGTTAAAAATGGTCACATAGATGTACGAATATCTGTTTTGAGCAGCTAATTACCAGTGCTAACGATCCCTATTACATTTTGAAGGATTTAGGGAAATTAATTTTTGGATCAATGTTCGCATTTTTTGTAAATTTGCAAAATATGGCCAAAAAATTTAACTTCCATTTTTGAACACAGTTTGATTGGAAATTTTATTACGAGCTCAGTGAGGTATGACATTCCATATTCAGACAATTATTTTTTATGTTGTGGCAAAATAAATGATTATTTGATGACCGAATTTTGGAAAAACAGATTCTGCCAAAATGTTGATATTTACGAACCAAA
>NW_001845422.1:0-2829 GCF_000001215.4 Drosophila melanogaster
TAACTTGGCTAAAAATGGTCACATAGATGTAAGAATAACTGTTTTGAGCAGCTAATTACCAGTGCTAACGATCCCCTATTACTTTTTGAAGGATTTTGGGAAATTAATTTTTGGATCAATTTTCACATTTTTTGTAAGGAGGGGGGTCATCAAAACTTGCCAAATATGGCCAAAAAATTTAATTTCCATTATTGAACACAGTTTGATTGGAAATTTTATTACGAGCTCAGTGAGATATGACATTCTATATTCAGACAATTATTTTTTATGTTGTGGCAAAATAAATGATTATTTGATGACCGAAATTTGGAAAAACAGACTCTGCAAAAATGTGGATATTTACAAACCAAATTTTCGTTATAACTTGGTTAAAAATGGTCACATAGATATAAGAATAACTGTTTTGAGCAGCTAATTACCAGTGCTAACGATCCCTATTACTTTTTGAAGGATTTCGGGAAATTAATTTTTGAATCAATTTCCGCATTTTTTGTAAGGAGGGAGTCATCAAAATTTGCAAAATATGGCCAAAATATTTAATTTCCATTTTTGAACACAGTTTGATTGGAAATTTTATTACGAGCTTAGTGAGGTATGACATTCCATATTCAGACAATTATTTTTTATGTTGTGGCAAAATAAATGATTTTTTGATGACCGAAATTTGGAAAAACAGATTCTGCCAAAATGTTGATATTTACAAACCAAATTTTCGTTATAACTTGGCTAAAAATTGTCACAGACTCTGCAAAAATGTTGATATTTACAAACGAAATTTTCGTTATAACTTGGCTAAAAATGGTCACATAGATGTAAGAACAACTGTTCTGAGCAGCTAATTACCAGTGCTAACGATCCCTATTACTTTTTGAAGGATTTAGGAAATTAATTTTTGGATCAATTTTCGCATTTTTTGTAAGGAGGGAGTCATCAAAATTTGCAAAATATGGCCAAAAAATTTAATTTCCATTTTTGAACACAGTTTTATTGGAAATTTTATTACGAGCTCAGTGAGGGATGACATTCCATATTCAGACAATTATTTCGTAGTTGTGGCAAAATGAATGATTATTTGATGACCGAAATTTGGAAAAACAGATTCTGCAAAAATGTTGATATTTACAAACCAAATTTTCGTTATAACTTGGCTAAAAATTGTCACATAGATGTAAGAATAACTGTTTTGAGCAGCTAATTACCAGTGCTAACGATCCTTATTACTTTTTGAAGGATTTTGGGAAATTAATTTTTGAATCAATTTCCGCATTTTTTGTAAGGAGGGAGTCATCAAAATTTGCAAAATATGGCCAAAAAATTTAATTTCCATTTTTGAACACAGTTTGATTGGAAATTTTATTACGAGCTCAGTGAGGTATGACATTCCATATTCAGACAATTATTTTTTATGTTGTGGCAAAATAAATGATTATTTGATGACCGAAATTTGGAAAAACAGATTCTGCCAAAATGTTGATATTTACAAACCAAATTTTCGTTATAACTTGGCTAAAAATGGTCACATAGATGTAAGAATAACTGTTTTGAGCAGCTAATTACCAGTGCTAACGATCCCTATTACTTTTTGAAGGATTTAGGAAATTAATTTTTGGATCAATTTTCGCATTTTTTGTAAGGAGGGAGTCATCAAAATTTGCAAAATATGGCCAAAAAATTTAATTTCCATTTTTGAACACAGTTTTATTGGAAATTTTATTACGAGCTCAGTGAGGTATGACATTCCATATTCAGACAATTATTTCGTAGTTGTGGCAAAATGAATGATTATTTGATGACCGAAATTTGGAAAAACAGACTCTGCAAAAATGTTGATATTTACAAACGAAATTTTCGTTATAACTTGGCTAAAAATGGTCACATAGATGTAAGAATAACTGTTTTGAGCAGCTAATTACCAGTGCTAACGATCCCTATTACTTTTTGAAGGATTTTGGGAAATTAATTTTTGAATCAATTTCCGCATTTTTTGTAAGGAGGGAGTCATCAAAATTTGCAAAATATGGCCAAAAAATTTAATTTCCATTTTTGAACACAGTTTGATTGGAAATTTTATTACGAGCTCAGTGAGGTATGACATTCCATATTCAGACAATTATTTTTTATGTTGTGGCAAAATAAATGATTATTTGATGACCGAAATTTGGAAAAACAGATTCTGCCAAAATGTTGATATTTACAAACCAAATTTTCGTTATAACTTGGCTAAAAATGGTCACATAGATGTAAGAATAACTGTTTTGAGCAGCTAATTACCAGTGCTAACGATCCCTATTACTTTTTTAAGGATTTTGGGAAATTAATTTTTGGATCAATTTTCACATTTTTTGTAAGGAGGGGGGTCATCAAAACTTGCAAAATATGGCCAAAAAATTTAATTTCCATTTTTGAACACAGTTTGATTGGAAATTTTATTACGAGCTCAGTGAGGTATGACATTCCATATTCAGACAATTATTTTTTATGTTGTGGCAAAATAAATGATTATTTGATGACCGAAATTTGGAAAAACAGATTCTGCCAAAATGTTGATATTTACAAACCAAATTTTCGTTATAACTTGGCTAAAAATGGTCACATAGATATAAGAATAACTGTTTTGAGCAGCTAATTACCAGTGCTAACGATCCCTATTACTTTTTGAAGGATTTTGGGAAATTAATTTTTGAATCAATTTCCGCATTTTTTGTAAGGAGGGAGTCATCCAAATTTGCAAAATATGGCCAAAAAATTTAATTTCCATTTTTGAACACAGTTTGATTGGAAATTTTATTACGAGCTCAGTGAGGTATGACATTCCATATTCAGACAATT
>NW_001845198.1:0-3913 GCF_000001215.4 Drosophila melanogaster
CATCCAGTTGCCTCTGGATGATGGCTGATGCTAATTGAGGGTTTGTTGCGGTGGCAAGGAACGCCGTGTCATCTGCATAGGTGGCTGCTGTGAGGTAACGGGAGGGTATGATAGGGAGGTCTGCTGTAAACAGGGTGTAGAGGATGGGACCAAGGACGCTGCCTTGAGGTACTCCGGCTCGTATAGGCCTTGTCGTGCTTGTTGAGGAACCGCATCGCACTTGGAACTCTCTTCCTTCAGTATACGATTTGAGTAGGGCATAGTGGGAACTGGGAAGGTGGGACTTGAGTTTGTAGAGGAGTCCAGGATGCCACACTCTGTCGAACGCCTGCTTGACATCCAGGAATACGGCCGAACAGTATCGTTTGTTCTCGAATGCATCTAGGATGCGTGCTACGAGCCGGTGGCATTGCTCGGGTGTTCCGTGGGATCGCCTGAAGCCAAACTGGTGATCAGGGATCAGTCCAGCCTCGTCCAGTACTGGCATGACTCTGCGCAGAAATACTCTTTCGAGTATTTTGGAGAGGATTGTCAGCTGACAATGATGACCAAAATTTGGAAAAACAGATTCTGCAAAAATGTTGATATTTACAAACGAAATTTTCGTTATAACTTGGCTAAAAATGGTTACATAGATGTAAGAATAACTGTTTTGAGCAGCTAATTACATGCTAACGATCCCTATTACTTTTTGAAGGATTTAGGGAAATTAATTTTTGGATCAATTTTCGCATTTTTTGTAAGGAGGGGGGTCATCAAAATTTGCAAAATATGGCCAAAAAATGTAATTTCCATTTTTGAACACAGTTTGATTGGAAATTTTATTACGAGCTCAGTGAGGTATGACATTCCATATTCAGACAATTATTTTTTATGTTGTGGCAAAATAAATGATTATTTGATGACCGAAATTTGGAAAAACAGATTCTGCAAAAATGTTGATATCTACAAACGAAATTTTCGTCATAACTTGTCTAAAAATGGTCACATAGATGTAAGAATAACTGTTTTGAGCAGCTAATTACCAGTGCTAATGATCTCTATTACTTTTTTAAGGATTTAGGGAAATTAATTTTTGGATCAACTTTCGCATTTTTTGTAAGGAGGGGGTCATCAAAATTTGCAAAATATGGCCAAAAAATTTAATTTCCATTTTTGAACACAGTTTGTTTGGAAATTGTATTACGAGCTCAGTGAGGTATGACATTCCATATTCAGACAATTATTTTTTATGTTGTGGCAAAATAAATGGTTATTTGATGACCGAAATTTGGAAAAACAGACTCTGCAAAAATGTTGATATTTACAAACGAAATTTTCGTTATAACTTGGCTAAAAATGGTCACATAGATGTAAGAATAACTGTTTTGAGCAGCTAATTACCAGTGCTAACGATCCCTATTACTTTTTGAAGGATTTAGGGAAATTAATTTTTGGATCAATTTTCGCATTTTTTGTAAGAATGGGGGTCATCAAAGTTTGCAAAATATGGCCAAAAAATGTAATTTCCATTTTTTAACACAGTTTGATTGGAAATTTTATTACGAGCTCAGTGAAGTATAACATTCCATATTCTGACAATTATTTTAAATGTTGTGGCAAAATAAATGATTATTTGATGACCAAAATTTGGAAAAACGGACTCTGCAAAAATGTTGATATTTACAAACGAAATTTTCGTCATAACTTGTCTAAAAATGGTCACATAGATGTAAGAATAACTGTTTTAAGCAGCTAATTACCAGTGCTAACGATCTCTATTACTTTTTGAAGGATTTAGGGAAATTAATTTTTGAATCAATTTTCGCATTTTTTGTAAGGAGGGGGTCATCAATATTTGCAAAATAATGCCAAAAAATTTAATTTCCATTTTTGAACACAGTTTGATTGGAAATTTTATTACGAGCTCAGTGAGGTATGACACTCCATATTCAGACAATTATTTTTTATGTTGTGGCAAAATAAATGGTTATTTGATGACCGAAATTTGGAAAAACAGACTCTGCAAAAATGTAGATATTTACAAAAGAAATTTTCGTTATAACTTGGCTAAAAATGGTCACATAGATGTAAGAATAACTGTTTTGAGCAGCTAATTACCAGTGCTAACGATCCCTATTACTTTTTTAAGGATTTAGGAAACTAATTTTTGGATCAATTCTCGTATTTTCTGTATGGAGGGGGGTCATCAAAATTAGCAAAATATGGCCAAAAAATGTTATTTCCATTTTTGAACACAGTTTGATTGGAAATTTTATTACGAGCTCAGTGAGGTATGACATTTCATATTCAGACAATTATTTTTTATGTTGTGGCAAAATAAATGATTATTTGATGACCGAAATTTGGAAAAACGGACTCTGCAAAAATGTTGATATTTACAAACGAAATTTTCGTCATAACTTGTCTAAAAATGGTCACATAGATGTAAGAATAACTGTTTTAAGCAGCTAATTACCAGTGCTAACGATCTCTATTACTTTTTGAAGGATTTAGGGAAATTAATTTTTGAATCAATTTTCGCATTTTTTGTAAGGAGGGGGTCATCAATATTTGCAAAATAATGCCAAAAAATTTAATTTCCATTTTTTAACACAGTTTGATTGGAAATTTTATTACGAGCTCAGTGAGGTATGACATTCCATATTCAGACAATTATTTTTTATGTTGTGGCAAAATATATGATTATTTGATGACCGAAATTTGGAAAAACAGACTCTGCAAAAATGTTGATATTTACAAACGAAATTTTCGTTATAACTTGGCTAAAAATGGTTACATAGATGTAAGAATAACTGTTTTGAGCAGCTAATTACCAGTGCTAACGATCCCTATTACTTTTTGAAGGATTTAGGGAAATTAATTTTTGGATCAATTTTCGCATTTTTTGTAAGGATGGGGGTCATCAAAATTTGCAAAATATGGCCAAAAAATTGAATTTCCATTTTTGAACACAGTTTGATTGGAAATTTTATTACGAGCTCAGTGAGTTATGACATTCCATATTCAGACAATTATTTTTTAGGTTGTGGCAAAATAAATGATTATTTGATGACCGAAATTTGGAAAAACAGATTCTGCCAAAATGTTGATATTTACAAACGAAATTTGAGTTATAACTTGGCTAAAAATGGTTACATAGATGTAAGAATAACTGTTTTGAGCAACTAATTACCAGTGCTAACGATCCCTATTACTTTTTGAAGGATTTAGGGAAATTAATTTTTGGATCAATTTTCGCATTTTTTGTAAGGAGGGGGGTCATCAAAATTTGCAAAATATGGCCAAAAAATTTAATTTCCATTTTTGAACACAGTTTGATTGGAAATTTTATTACGAGCTCAGTGAAGTATAACATTCCATATTCTTTTTTTTTTTTTTTTTTTTTGTAGCCTTTTATTTATTATTTAAAATCTGTCCTAGTGGACAATAATTAAATTTTTTGGAGGGAACATTAACTTAAGGGGAGTACATCGAGTGTACTTGGGTAGGGGTTAAGTATGATTAAGTATGTTGAGTAAGGTCAAGCGGGTGCGTTCTCTGCAGGCGTCTTAGGGATTGGCTGTGGTCTAGAAGGTTGACGGCCAGGTGGTTGTGGTGGTTCTCCAGTCTGCTAGCATATCTCACGCTGTGTCTGTAGATTTCGTCGTCTACCCATGGAATCCCGAGCTCCTCGTGGATGGCGGAATTTTCGTGGTAGGGATGGGCGTTGGAGACTATTCTCAAACATCTGTTTTGAAATCGCTGGATCTTCCTTCTATGTGATGTGCAAGCAGTGCCCCACAGCTGAATTCCGTACGTCCAGATTGGCTTGAGAATAGTCTTGTAGACGAGAATCTTTAGTTTCTCTCGCAGCTTGGACTTTTTACCGATGAGCCAGTGGAGTTGCTTTAGGCGTATGTTGGCCTGGATA
>NW_001845777.1:0-2009 GCF_000001215.4 Drosophila melanogaster
CGAAATTTTCGTTATAACTTGGCTAAAAATTGTCACATAGATGTAAGAATAACTGTTTTGAGCAGCTAATTACCAGTGCTAACGATCGCTATTTCTTTTTGAAGGATTTAGGGAAATTAATTTTTCGATCAATTTTCGCATTTTTTGTAAGGAGGGGAGTCATCGAAATTTACAAAATATGGCCAAAAAATTTAATTTCCATTTTTTGCATTTTTTGTAAGGAGGGGAGTCATCGAAATTTACAAAATATGGCCAAAAAATGTAATTTCCATTTTTTGAACACAGTTTGATTGGAAATTTTACTACAAGCTCAGTGAGGTATGACATTCCATATTCAGACAATTATCTTTAATGTTGTGGCAAAATAAATGATATTTGAAGACCGAAATGTGGAAAAACAGATTCTGCCAAAATGTTGATATTTACAAACGAAATTTTCGTTATAACTTGGCTAAAAATGGTGACATAGATGTAAGAACAACTGTTTTGAGCAGCTAATTACCAGTGCTAACGATCCCTATTTCTTTTTGAAGGATTTAGGGAAAATAATTTTTCGATCAATTTTCGCATTTTTTGTAAGGAGGGGAGTCATCGAAATTTACAAAATATGGCCAAAAAATTTAATTTCCATTTTTTGAACACAGTTTGATTGGAAATTTTTTTACAAGCTCAGTGAGGAATGACATTCCATATTCAGACAATTATCTTTAATGTTGTGGCAAAATAAATGATATTTGAAGACCGAAATGTACAAACGAAATTTTCGTTATAACTTGGCTAAAAATGGTGACATAGATGTAAGAACAACTGTTTTGAGCAGCTAATTACCAGTGCTAACGATCCCTATTACTTTTTGAAGGATTTAGGAAAATTAATTTTTGGATAAATTTTCGCATTTATTGGAAGGAGGGTGGTCATCAAAGTTTGCAAAATATGGCCAAAAATTTAATTTCCATTTTTGAACACAGTTTGATTGGAAATTTTATTACGAGCTCAGTGAGGTATGACATTCCATATTCAGACAATTATTTTTAATGTTTTGGCAACATAAATGATTATTTGATGACCGAAATTTGGAAAAACAGACTCTGCCAAAATGTTGATATTTACAAACGAAATTTTCGTTATAGCTTGGCTAAAAATTGTCACATAGATGTAAGAATAACTGTTTTGAGCAGCTAATTACCAGTGCTAACGATCCCTATTACTTTTTGAAGGATTTAGGGAAATTAATTTTTCGAACAATTTTCACATTTTTTATAAGGACGGGGGTCATCAAAATTTGCAAAATATGGCCAAAAAATGTAATTTCCATTTTTTGAACACAGTTTGATTGGAAATTTTATTACAAGCTCAGTGAGGTATGACATTCCATATTCACACAATTATCTTTAATGTTGTGGCAAAATAAATGATAGTTGAAGACCGAAATGTGGAAAAACAGATTCTGCCAAAATGTTGATATTTACAAACGAAATTTTCGTTATAACTTGGCTAAAAATGGTGACATAGATGTAAGAACAACTGTTTTGAGCAGCTAATTACCAGTGCTAACGATCCCTATTACTTTTTGAAGGATTTAGGAAAATTAATTTTTGGATAAATTTTCGCATTTATTGGAAGGAGGGTGGTCATCAAAATTTGCAAAATATGGCCAAAAATTTAATTTCCATTTTTGAACACAGTTTGATTGGAAATTTTATTACAAGCTCAGTGAGGTATGACATTCCATATTCAGACAATTATTTTTAATGTTTTGGCAACATAAATGATTATTTGATGACCGAAATTTGGAAAAACAGACTCTGCCAAAATGTTGATATTTACAAACGAAATTTTCGTTATAACTTGGCTAAAAATGGTCACATAGATGTAAGAATAACTGTTTTGAGCAGCTAATTACCAGTGCTAACGATCTCTATTACTTTTGAAGGATTTAGGGAAACTAATTTTTGGATCAATTTTCGCATTTTTTGTAAGAAGGGGGGGTCATCAAAATTTGCAAAGTA
>NW_001845263.1:0-3473 GCF_000001215.4 Drosophila melanogaster
GAAACGCTTCGTGGGAGATCATGCCGAGGCCGCAGAAAGTGCACGGAGATTGGGTGCCTCAGCGTGAATGGCGAGCTGATCACTGATTGGGGTGACTGCGCACGATTGCTCCTCCGCAATTTCTTCCCAGTTGCGGAGTCCGAAGCACCGACTGCCATCGCGGAGGAAGTCCCACCGGCCCTCGAAGTATTCGAGGTTGATGCATGTTTTGCCCGGTTGAAGAGCAGGCGCTCTCCCGGGTTGGACGGCATCAATGGCACTATCTGCAAGGCAGTCTGGCGCGCCATACCTGAGCACCTAGCATCATTGTTTTCCCGATGCATCCGATTGGGATACTTTCCAGCCGAGTGGAAGTGCCCACGAGTCGTCTCGCTGCTCAAAGGGCCAGATAAGGACAAGTGTGAGCCCTCCTCATACAGAGGAATATGCTTGCTACCAGTCTTTGGTAAGGTGCTCGAGGCCATCATAGTGAATCGTGTGAGAGAAGTTCTTCCGGAAGGCTGCAGATGGCAATTTGGATTTCGCCAAGGACGATGTGTGGAGGATGCTTGGAGGCACGTGAAGAGCAGTGTTGGCGCCAGCACGGCGCAATACGTGCTCGGCACATTCGTGGACTTCAAAGGAGCATTCGACAACATCGAATGGAGTGCTGCACTCTGCCGACTAGCCGACTTGGGATGCCGGGAAATGGGCTTGTGGCAGAGCTTTTTCTCCGGCCGAAGAGCATTGATCCGAAGCAGTTCCGGTACTGTGGATGTACCGGTAACTAGAGGCTGCCCGCAGGGATCAATCACCGGCCCATTTATCTGGGACATACTGATGGATGTACTGCTTCAGCGTCTCCAGCCGTATTGCTAGCTGAGTGCATACGCGGATGACTTGCTGCTTCTCGTCGAGGGAAATTCCCGAGCTGTGCTAGAGGAAACAGGAGCGCAACTAATGTCCACCGTAGAAACGTGGGGAGCGGAAGTTGGCGTTGCCGTCTCGACCAGCAAGACGGTAATCATGCTGCTGAAAGGTGCCTTGAGACGTGCGCCTACGGTGAGGTTTGCTGGAGCGAACCTTCCGTATGTGCGTAGCTGTCGGTACCTTGGCATCACGGTCAGTGAAGGAATGAAATTCCTCACGCACATAGCTTCGCTTCGCCAGCAGATGACCGGAGTCGTTGGAGCATTGGCGCGTGTGCTTCGAGCCGAATGGGGCTTCAGTCCTCGAGCCAGGCGGACCATATATGACGGACTCATGGCACCTTGTGTGCTGTTTGGTGCCCCGGTATGGTATGACACCGCGGAACAAGTAGCTGCCCAGAAGCGACTAGCCTCCTGCCAGAGGCTAATCCTGCTTGGATGCCTTTCGGTATGCCGAACAGTGTCCACAGTGGCACTGCAGGTACTTGGTGGAGCTCCCCCGCTTGATCTGGCTGCTAAGTTATTAGCGGTCAAATACAAGCTAAAACGTGGATTCCCGCTGGAGGAGAACGACATACGTCACTCTTGCCTATCGGGACTCAAGTTTTGGATTCTCGATGAGGACGTCTTTCCTGCTTACAGGGCACGGGTCGTTCAATGCATTTTTGCACGGGAGATCCCTCAGCGATACCACTGCTTGCGCATGTGGAGATCCATATGAGGACTGGATGCACATTCTGTGCGCTTGCCCCCTATATGCAGATCTGCGGGACCTAGATGGACTTGGAGTGCAGCGAAAACTGGATCTTCGAGAGAATCCTGGATGATCAAGAGAAGACTCAATGGCTGGCAATGTTCGCGGATTAAGTGTTCCTGAGGAGGAGGGGCGTTTAGCTCAACATCTTTGCCGTGTGGTTAGCGGGCGAGAATACTACCACAGTCCGCTGTTGCTTGTCGTAAGAGACGACTAATACAGCGATAGGTTCCTCTAACCATGCTTGTCGGAGCAAAAGGGGGAGGCCCACCGAGCCTCTTTTCGGTACCACGGGTTGAGCAGCTATCCAAGACTGCTCATTGAGGTAGGCCCCCTGGTGGGAGTATCGTGGTGGCTGTGGTTGGTACCCATATCGCGGGTAGAGCCTTCATGCTCGACGTTTGAGTTACGGACACATGCACCATATGCTCACTTGTGGGTGTATAGGGTGCCGTGGTTGTAATCCCTTCAGTGTGGAACACGCCACGTAAAACAAGTTCGAAGGGATCCGAAAGGCATACATTGTCCCTATCTACGCGCATGAATGGATTAACGACGGACGTGTTTTCGTTGCGCTCGTGGACATATTACGAAGAACTTAGTTTTCCGTATTTGGAAGTAAACAAATAGGTAATTTAGTGTTCCGTGGAAGTGGTGCACAAATTTTCGCGATTCAAAAACAAGCGGTTTGGAAGTTATTAACAATAAATTATTGGAAATTTTCCACTCCGCACGTGTTGCGAGGCGAGCTTGCGGGTGAGCTTTTCGAACAGCTGTGAGAAGCTTATTGGTGGTAGTCACTGCTAAGGTTTGTGTCTTGGGACAGATTAGTGCACTCTACCAATAGGTGGAGCTCTACCACCATAGCAACTAGCCCGTGTCAGTGAACATACGATTGCTGGATTCGATAAAAGGAGGAGCCACCATCGGAGCAATGCCGATGGAGAGCGACAGCAGCGTGAGTGCCTTGAGCGGAAGCAGTGCCTCAAGGAAATCAAGACGAAGCAGGCGTAGAGGCCATCTGGCCTCCAAGAACTCGGCGCCAACGCAGGCGAAACTGGTTGCCCTGGCCTCGAATGGAGTGCCAGGACCCGTTGGTGTGCTGGAGGAGGCGTTTTCATCGCTGGAGGATGCCCGGGCGGCTACGTCAAGCGCTGCCATCGATGCTGTCCCCCTCGCTGCTGTCACCTCTGTTGATCTCACTGTTGCCCCTGCTGTTTCCACTGCCACTAAAATCGCTGCCACCACTGCCACCGCTGCCGCTCGTGGTGGGCAAACAGCCATGATGGCAGAACTGTCGGAAGAGCACTCGTGTGCCATCAGCCGCTATGATGAGCTGGTGATGCGGCTGAGAACTGGAGACGCGGCTCGTTATGCCACCACCGCCGCCGCCGCCGTCCAGGGCGAACACTACTGCCGCCAATGCTCCCCAGATGCCTCAGGTTGCACCCATCGCTGCCCCGCGGACCACCAAGGTTCGTGAGACGTGGTCAGCGGTGGTGAAGTGCGACGACCCTGCGCTATCGGGGAAAGCCATAGCTGAAAAGGTGCGAACGATGGTTGCACCCTCCCTTGGAGTCAGAATACATGAGGTACGTGAGCTCCGTCGAGGTGGTGGTGCGATCATTCGTACTCCTTCAGTTGGAGAGCTGCAGAAGGTGATGGCATCGAAAAGATTCGCTGAAGTTGGGATGAATGTGGCACGGAACGCGGCCGAGAAGCCGAAGGTCTTAGTCTATGACGTTGACACAGCCATCGGCCCAGAAGAGTTCATGCAGGAGCTTCACGAAAACAACTTCGATAGCGAAATA
>NW_001845192.1:0-3941 GCF_000001215.4 Drosophila melanogaster
CAATTATTTTTTATGTTGTGGCAAAATAAATGATTATTTGATGACCGAAATTTGGAAAAACAGACTCTGCAAAAATGTTGATATTTACAAACGAAATTTTCGTTATAACTTGGCTAAAAATGGTCACATAGATGTAAGAATAACTGTTTTAAGCAGCTAATTACCAGTGCTAACGATCCCTATTACTTTTTGAAGGATTTAGGGAAATTAATTTTTGGATCAATTTTCGCATTTTTTGTAAGGAGGGGGTCATCAAAATTTGCAAAGTATGGCCAAAAAATGTAATTTCCATTTTTGAACACAATTTGATTGGAATTTTTATTACGAGCTCAGTGAGGTATGACATTCCATATTCAGACAATTATTTTTTATGTTGTGGCAAAATAAATGATTATTTGATGACCGAAATTTGGAAAAACAGACTCTGCAAAAATGTTGATATTTACAAACGAAATTTTCGTTATAACTTGGCTAAAAATGGTCACATAGATGTAAGAATAACTGTTTTAAGCAGCTAATTACCAGTGCTAACGATCCCTATTACTTTTTGAAGGATTTAGGGAAATTAATTTTTGGATCAATTTTCGCATTTTTTGTAAGGAGGGGGGTCATCAAAATTTGCAAAGTATGGCCAAAAAATGTAATTTCCATTTTTGAACACAATTTGATTGGAATTTTTATTACGAGCTCAGTGAGGTATGACATTCCATATTCAGACAATTATTTCTTATGTTGTGGCAAAATAAATGATTTTTTGATGACCGAAATTTGGAAAAACAGATTCTGCCAAAATGTTGATATTTACAAACCAAATTTTCGTTATAACTTGGCTAAAAATTGTCACAGACTCTGCAAAAATGTTGATATTTACAAACGAAATTTTCGTTATAACTTTGCTAAAAATGGCCACATAGATGTAAGATGTTTTGAGCTGCTAATTACCAGTGCTAACGATCCCTATTACTTTTTGAAGGATTTAGGAAATTAATTTTTGGATCAATTTTCGCATTTTTTGTAAGGAGGGGGTCATCAAAATTTGCAAAATATGGCCAAAAAATTTAATTTCCATTTTTGAACACAGTTTGATTGGAAATTTTATTACGAGCTCAGTGAGGTATGATATTCCATATTCAGACAATTATTTTTTATGTTGTGGCAAAATAAATGATTATTTGATGACCGAAATTTGGAAAAACAGACTCTGCAAAAATGTTGATATTTACAAACGAAATTTTCGTTATAACTTGGCTAAAAATGGTCACATAGATGTAAGAATAACTGTTTTAAGCAGCTAATTACCAGTGCTAACGATCCCTATTACTTTTTGAAGGATTTAGGGAAATTAATTTTTGGATCAATTTTCGCATTTTTTGTAAGGAGGGGGTCATCAAAATTTGCAAAGTATGGCCAAAAAATGTAATTTCCATTTTTGAACACAATTTGATTGGAATTTTTATTACGAGCTCAGTGAGGTATGACATTCCATATTCAGACAATTATTTTTTATGTTGTGGCAAAATAAATGATTATTTGATGACCGAAATTTGGAAAAACAGATTCTGCCAAAATGTTGATATTTACAAACCAAATTTTCGTTATAACTTGGCTAAAAATTGTCACATAGATGTAAGAATAACTGTTTTGAGCAGCTAATTACCAGTGCTAACGATCCCTATTACTTTTTGAAGCATTTTGGGAAATTAATTTTTGGATCAATTTTCGCATTTTTTGTAAGGAAATTTGCAAAATATGGCCAAAAAATTTAATTTCCATTTTTGAACACAGTTTGATTGGAAATATTATTACGAGCTCAGTGAGGTATGACATTCCATATTCAGACAATTATTTTTTATGTTCTGGAAAAATAAATGATTATTTGATGACCGAAATTTGGAAAAACAGATTCTGCCGAAATATTGATATTTATAAACCAAATTTTCGTTATAACTTGGCTAAAAATGGTCACATAGATGCAAGATGTTTTGAGCAGCTAATTACCAGTGCTAACGATCCCTATTACTTTTTGAAGGATTTAGGGAAATTAATTTTTGGATTAATTTTCGCATTTTTTGTAACGGTCATCAAAATTTGCAAAATATGGCCAAAAAATTTAATTTCCATTTTTGAACACAGTTTGATTGGAAATTTTATTACGAGCTCAGTGAGGTATGACATTCCATATTCAGACAATTATTTTTTATGTTGTGGCAAAATAAATGATTATTTGATGACCGAAATTTGGAAAAACAGACTGAAAAAATGTTGATATTTACAAACGAAATTTTTGTTATAACTTGGCTAAAAATTGTCACATAGATGTAAGAATAACTGTTTTGAGCAGCTAATTACCAGTGCTAACGATCCCTATTACTTTTTGAAGGATTTTGGGAAATTAATTTTTGGATCAATTTTCGCATTTTTTGTAAGGAAATTTGCAAAATATGGCCAAAAAATTTAATTTCCATTTTTGAACACAGTTTGATTGGAAATTTTATTACGAGCTCAGTGAGGTATGACATTCCATATTCAGACAATTATTTTTTATGTTGTGGCAAAATAAATGATTATTTGATGACCGAAATTTGGAAAAACAGACTCTGCAAAAATGTTGATATTTACAAAGGAAATTTCCGTTATAACTTGGCTAAAAATGGTCACATAGATGTAAGAATAACTGTTTTGAGCAGCTAATTACCAGTGCTAACGATCTCTATTACTTTTTGAAGGACTTAGGGAAATTAATTTTTGAATCATTTTCGCATTTTTTTTAAGGAGCGGGGTCATCAAAATTTGCAAAATATGGCCAAAAAATTTAATTTCCATTTTTGAACACAGTTTGATTGGAAATTTTATTACGAGCTCAGTGAGGTATGACATTCCATATTCAGACAATTATTTTTTATGTTGTGGCAAAATAAATGATTATTTGATGACCGAAATTTGGAAAAACAGACTCTGCAAAAATGTTGATATTTACAAACGAAATTTTCGTTATAACTTGGCTAAAAATGGTCACATAGATAAAAGAATAACTGTTTTAAGCAGCTAATTACCAGTGCTAACGATCCCTATTACTTTTTGAAGGATTTAGGGAAATTAATTTTTGGATTAATTTTCGCATTTTTTGTAACGAGGGGGGTCATCAAAATTTGCAAAGTATGGCCAAAAAATGTAATTTCCATTTTTGAACACAATTTGATTGGAATTTTTATTACGAGCTCAGTGAGGTATGACATTCCATATTCAGACAATTATTTTTTATGTTGTGGCAAAATAAATGATTACTTGATGACCGAAATTTGGAAAAACAGACTCTGCAAAAATGTTGATATTTACAAACGAAATTTTCGTTATAACTTGGCTAAAAATTGTCACATAGATGTAAGATGTTTTGAGCTGCTAATTACCAGTGCTAACGATCCCTATTACTTTTTGAAGGATTTAGGAAATTAATTTTTGGATCAATTTTCGCATTTTTTGTAAGGAGGGGGGTCATCAAAATTTGCAAAATATGGCCAAAAAATTTAATTTCCATTTTTGAACACAGTTTGATTGGATATTTTATTACGAGCTCAGTGAGGTATGACATTCCATATTCAGACAATTATTTTTTATGTTGTGGCAAAATAAATGATTATTTGATGACCGAAATTGGGAAAAACAGACTCTGCAAAAATTTACAAACGAAATTTTCGTTATAACTTGGCTAAAAATGGTCACATAGATGTAAGAATAACTGTTTTGAGCAGCTAATTACCAGTGCTAACGATCCCTATTACTTTTTGAAGGATTTAGGGAAATTAATTTTTGGATCAATTTTCGCATTTTTTGTAAGGAGGGGGGTCATCAAAATTTGCAAAATATGACAAAAAAATTTAATTTCCATTTTTGAACACAGTTTGATTGGAAATTTTATTACGAGCTCAGTGAGGTATGACATT
>NW_001845827.1:0-1936 GCF_000001215.4 Drosophila melanogaster
ATTTCCAATCAAACTGTGTTCAAAAAATGGAAATTAAATTTTTTGGCCATATTTTGCAAATTTTGATGACCACCCTCCTTACAAAAAATGCGAAAATTGATCCAAAAATTAATTTCTCTAAATCCTTCAAAAAATAATAGGGATCGTTAGCACTGGTAATTAGCTGCTCAAAACAGTTATTCTTACATCTATGTGACCATTTTTAGCCAAGGTATAACGAAAATTTCGTTTGTAAATATCAACATTTTGGCAGAATCTGTTTTTCCACATTTAGGTCTTCAAATAATCATTTATTTTGCCGCAACATTAAAAATATTTGTCAGAATATATAATGTCATACTTCACTGAGCTCGTAATAAAATTTCCAATCAAACTGTGTTCAAAAAATGGAAATTAAATTTTTTGGCCATATTTTGCAAATTTTGATGACCACCCTCCTTACAAAAAATGCGAAAATTGATTCAAAAATTAATTTCCCTAAATCCTTCAAAAAAATAATAGGGATCGTTAGCACTGGTAATTAGCTGCTCAAAACAGTTATTCTTACATCTATGTGACCATTTTTAGCCAAGTTATAACGAAAATTTCGTTTGGCAGAATCTGTTTTTCCACATTTAGGTCTTCAAATAATCATTTATTTTGCCGCAACATTAAAAATATTTGTCAGAATATATAATGTCATACTTCACTGAGCTCGTAATAAAATATCCAATCAAACTGTGTTCAAAAAATGGAATTTGAATTTTTTGGCCATATGATGCAAATTTTGATGACCCCCTCCTTACAAAAAATGGGAAAATTGATCCAAAAATTAATTTCCCTAAATCCATCAAAAAGTAATAGAGATCGTTAGCACTGGTAATTAGCTGTTCAAAACAGTTATTCTTACATCTATGTGACAATTTTTAGCCATGTTATAACGAAAATTTTGTCTGTAAATATCAACATTTTGGCAGAGTCTGTTTTTCCAAATTTCGGTCATCAAATAATCATTTATTTTGCCGCAACATTAAAAATATTCGTCAGAATATATAATGTCATACTTCACTGAGCTCGTAATAAAATTTCCAATCAAACTGTGTTCAAAAAATGGAAATTAAATTTTTTGGCCATATTTTGCAAATTTTGATGACCACCCTCCTTACAAAAAATGCGAAAATTGATCCAAAAATTAATTTCTCTAAATCCTTCAAAAAATAATAGGGATCGTTAGCACTGGTAATTAGCTGCTCAAAACAGTTATTCTTACATCTATGTGACCATTTTTAGCCAAGTTATAACGAAAATTTCGTTTGGCAGAGTCTGTTTTTCCACATTTAGGTCTTCAAATAATCATTTATTTTGCCGCAACATTAAAAATATTTGTCAAAATATATAATGTCATACTTCACTGAGCTCGTAATAAAATTTCCAATCAAACTGTGTTCAAAAAATGGAAATTAAATTTTTTGGCCATATGATGCAAATTTTAATGACCCCCTCCTTACAAAAAATGCGAAAATTGATCCAAAAATTAATTTCCCTAAATCCATTAAAAAGTAATAGCGATCGTTAGCACTGGTAATTAGCTGCTCAAAACAGTTATTCTTACATCTATGTGACAATTTTTAGCCAAGTTATAACGAAAATTTCGTTTGTAAGTATCAACATTTTGGCAGAGTCCGTTTTTCCAAATTTCGGTCATCAAATAATCATTTATTTTGCCGCAACATTAAAAATATTTGTCAGAATATATAATGTCATACTTCACTGAGCTCGTAATAAAATTTCCAATCAAACTGTGTTCAAAAATGGAAATTAAATTTCTGGTAATATTTTGCAAATTTTGATGACCCCCCTCCTTACAAAAAATGCGAAAATTGATCGAAAAATTAATTTCCCTAAATCCTTCAAAAAGAAATAGCGATCGTTAGCAGTGCTAATAAGCTGCTCAAAA
>NW_001845235.1:0-3603 GCF_000001215.4 Drosophila melanogaster
AGAGGCTATCCTGCTTGGATGCTTTTCGGTATGCCGAACAGTGTCCACAGTGGCATTCCAGGTACTTGGTGGAGCTCCCCCGCTTGATCTGGCTGCTAAGTTATTAGCAGCCATAAGTTACGTTATTATGGCAGAACAGATGGGACGACGACAGCGAACCAGGACGGGTGACGCATAGGTTTATCCCATACGTCACTCTTGCCTATCGGGATTCAAGTTTTGGATTCTCGATGAGGACGTCTTTCCTGCTTACAGGGCACGGGTCGTTCAATGCATTTTTGCACGGGAGAGCCCTCAGCGATACCACTGCTTGCGCATGTGGAGATCCATATGAGGACTGGATGCACATTTTGTGCGCTTGCCCCCTATATGCAGATCTGCGGGACCTAGACGGACTTGGAGTGCAGCGCCTTGGCGAAAACTAGATCTTCGAGAGAATCCTGGATGATCAAGAGAAGACTCAACGGCTGGCAATGTTCGCGGAGGAAGTGTTCCTGAGGAGGAGGGGCGTTTAGCTCAACATCTTTGCCGTGTGGTTAGCGGGCGAGAATACTACCACAGTCCGCTGTTGCTTGTCGTAAGAGACGACTAATACAGCGATAGGTTCCTCTAACCATGCTTGTCGGAGCAAAAGGGGGAGGCCCCCCGAGCCTCTTTTCGGTACCACGGGTTGAGCAGCTATCCAAGACTGCTCATTGAGGTAGGCCCCCTGGTGGGAGTATCGTGGTGGCTGTGGTTGGTACCCATATCGCGGGTAGAGCCTTCATGCTCGACGTTTGAGTTACGGTGCTGGTTGCGCAAAACTCGGCTGCTGAGACCCAGAGATCAGTAGAGATTTTAGGTAGATCTCGCTCCTCAGCAAGGGGGAGTGCTTGCCCGGCAAGCAAGTACTCGAATTGCTACCGGGGTGGTCGCTATGTACATAGCTATAGCTTCTAGTCCGGGACGCTTGTCTGGCGTATCCAGACACATGCACCATATGCTCACTTGTGGGTGTATAGGGTGCCGTGGTTGTAATCCCTTCAGTGTGGAACACGCCACGTTAAACAAGTTCGGAGGGATCCGAAAAGCATACATTGTCCCTATCTACGCGCATGAATGGATTAACGACGGACGTGTTTTCGTTGCGCTCGTGGATAATTGCGAAGAACTTAGTTTTCCGTATTTGGAAGTAAACAAATGAGTAATTTAGTGTTCCGTGGAAGTGGTGCGCAAATTTTCGCGATTCAAAAACAAGCGGTTTGGAAGTTATTAACCATAAATTATTGGAAATTTTCCACTCCGCACGTGTTGCGAGGCGAGCTTGCGGGTGAGCTTTTCGAACAGCTGTGAGAAGCTTATCGGGGGTAGTCACTGCTAATGTTTGTGTCTTGGGACAGCTTAGTGCACTCTACCAATAGGTGGAGCTCTACCACCATAGCAACTAGCCCGTGTCAGTGAGCATACGATTGCTGGATTCGACAAAAGGAGGAGCCACCATCGGAGCAATGCCGATGGAGAGCGACAGCAGCGTGAGTGCCTTGAGCGGAAGCAGTGCCTCAAGGAAATCAAGACGAGGCAGGCGTAGAGGCCATCTGGCATCCAAAAGGTCGGCGCCAACGCAGGCGAAACTGGTTGCCCTGGCCTCGAATGGAGTGAACCCTCCAGAACCCGTTGGTGTGCTGGAGGAGGCGTTTTCATCGCTGGAGGATGCCCGGGCGGCTACGTCAAGCGCTGCCATCGATGCTGCCCCCCCCCCCCCCCCCGACCCTGCGCTATCGAGGAAAGCCATAGCTGAAAAGATGCGAACGATGGTTGCACCCTCCCTCGGAGTCAGAGTACATGAGGTACGTGAGCTCCGTCGAGGTGGTGGTGCGATCATTCGTACTCCTTCAGTTGGAGAGCTGCAGAAGGTGATGGCATCGAAAAGATTCGCTGAAGTTGGGCTGAATGTGCCACGGAACGCGACCAAGAAGCCGAAGGTCGTAGTCTATGACGTTGACACAGCCATCGGCCCAGAAGAGTTTATGCAGGAGCTTCACGAAAACAACTTCGATAGCGAAATGACTCTGGCCCAGTTTAAAAAGTCGGTGCACCTGGTGACCAAGGCGTGGTCGGCAACTGACGGTGCCACTGTAAACGTGACGCTAGAGGTGGACGACCGGGCGATGGCGAAAGTTGATCTAGGACGTGTTTACATTAAGTGGTTTTCGTTCCGATGCCGATCACAGGTCCGCACCTATGCCTGCCACAGATGCGTGGGTTTCGACCACAAGGTCAGTGAATGCAGGCAAAAGGACAGTGTTTGCCGCCAGTGCGGGCAACAAGGCCACACCGCGGAAAAGTGCCAAAACCCGGTGGACTGCCGGAACTGCCGTCACAGAGGGCAACCTCTCGAATGCTTGCCCGATATACGGAGCGTTGCTAGCGAGGGTGCAAGCTAGACATTAATGTTTAGCTTCATCCAAGCGAACTGTGGCCGAGGCAGAGCTGCGACCATCGAGCTCGGAGTCCGACTCAGGAGATCGGAGTTAATGTTTGCTCTGGTGCAGGAGCCGTATCTTGGCGGGGATGAAATGGATGTGCTGCCTGAAGGAATGAGGGTTTTCACCGACCGGCGAGGGAAGGCAGCCATCCTAGTGGATCATCAAGAAGCCATCTGCATGCCAGTGGAAACCCTCACCACAGATTATGGCGTATGTCTGGTCGTTAAAGGGAGTTTTGGCTCAATCTTCCTTTGCGCCGCATACTGCCAGTTCGATCCACTTCTGGACCCGTACCTCCGGTACATGGATGCGGTCCTACTGCAGGCCAGCAGAACCCCCGCAATCCTGGGCCTCGACACGAATACAGTGTCCCCCATGTGGCTAGCAAACTCTCTCGTCATGCCAAGGGGCAAGCTAATTACAGACGGAGTGAGCTGCTGTCAGAGTGGATGCTGGAGGCAAGAGTCGCCGCCCTAAACCAGTCAACAAAGGTGTACACGTTCGATAATCACAGAGCTACTAGTGATATCGACGTAACAATCGTCAATGAGGCAGCATCTATGTGGGCCACATATGAGTGGAGAGTGGACGAGTGGGAATTGATTGACCACAACATCATTACTGTTGTGGCCGAACCAACTACCGCGCGCGCAGTTGAGAGCATAACTCCTGTGCCGTCCTGGAACTTCTGCAATGCACGTTTTCGATTGTTCAAGAAGGAAATGGTGAGTAGAACAGCCGAACTTCCGGAAAACTTTTCAGAGTCGCCGTTGGACCAGCAAGTTTCGACCCTGCGCAGTATAGTACATAGTGTATGTGACATTGCGCTGGGAAGGAAGTTGACTCGATCGCCCAGCAGGAGAGCACGTTGGTGGACTGCCGACCTCTGCGCTGCAAGGCGCGAAGTCCGAAGACTTCGTCGCCTGCTCCAAGATGGAAGGCGTCGAGATGACGATGCCGCTGTAGAGCTTGTAGTGGTCGAGCTGAGGCGTGCCTCAGCCAACTACAAGAAGCTCATTGGGAGGGCGAAGATGGATGACTGGAAACGCTTCGTGGGAGATCATGCCGACGACCCATGGGGGCGCGTCTACAAGTTTTGCCGAGGCCGCAGAAAGTGCACGGAGATTGGGTGCCTCCG
>NW_001845845.1:0-1916 GCF_000001215.4 Drosophila melanogaster
GGCAATGATTTTTTTCTGATTAGCAGCAATTTGAATATATTATCATCTCGTTCGTCCGTCGCCATTTTGTTTGCCAAAAAAACGAAAAGAACAATATGTTTGCATTACTCTCGCATACGGGATCATTTTTCACTCTATAACATGAGAGAGAAAATGAGAGGCAATCTAAATATCTCTCTTGCTCTCTCTCTCTCTCTCTCTGTCCTGCATTGTTATTTTGGGTTTGCGGTAATATAAGACAGAGAATGAGAGGCAGTCATTATAAATTCAAGCTTGTTTTCAGCGGTCATTTTTTTCTGCATTTAACGGGGCAATGATTTTTTTCTGATTAGCAGCAATTTGAATATATTATCATCTCGTTCGTCCGTCGCCATTTTGTTTGTCAAAAACACGAAAAGAACAATATGTTTGCATTACTCTCGCATACGGGATCATTTTTCACTCTATAACATGAGAGAGAAAATGAGAGGCAATCTAAATATCTCTATTGCTCTCTCTCTCTCTCTCTGTCCAGCATTGTTATTTTGGGTTTGCGGTAATATAAGACAGAGAATGAGAGGCAGTCATTTTATATTCAAGCATTTAACGGGGAAATAATTTTTTCTGATTAGCAGCAATTTGAATATATTATCATCTCGTTCGTCCGTCGCCATTTTGTTTGCCAAAAAAACGAAAAGAACAATATGTTTGCATTACTCTCGCATACGGGATTATTATTCACTCTATAACATGAGAGAGAGAGTGAGAGGCAATCTAAATATCTCTCTTGCTCTCTCTCTCTCTCTCTCTGTCCTGCATTGTTATTTTGGGTTTGCGGTAATATAAGACAGAGAATGAGAGGCAGTCATTATAAATTCAAGCTTGTTTTCAGCGGTCATTTTTTTCTGCATTTAACGGGGCAATGATTTTTTTCTGATTAGCAGCAATTTGAATATATTATCATCTCGTTCGTCCGTCGCCATTTTGTTTGTCAAAAACACGAAAAGAACAATATGTTTGCATTACTCTCGCATACGGGATCATTTTTCACTCTATAACATGAGAGAGAAAATGAGAGGCAATCTAAATATCTCTCTCGCTCTCTCTCTCTCTCTGTCCTGCATTGTTATTTTGGGTTTGCGGTAATATAAGACAGAGAATGAGAGGCAGTCATTATATATTCAAGCATTTAACGGGGCAATAATTTTTTTCTGATTAGCAGCAATTTGAATATATTATCATCTCGTTCGTCCGTCGCCATTTTGTTTGTCAAAAACACGAAAAGAACAATATGTTTGCATTACTCTCGCATACGGGATCATTTTTCACTCTATAACATGAGAGAGAAAATGAGAGGCAATCTAAAACCCGCAAAACCATTTAATTATTGTCCACTAGGACAGATTTTAAATAAATAAACGCAATAAACGCACGTAAACGCACATTACTCTCGCATACGGGATCATTTTTCACTCTATAACATGAGAGAGAAAATGAGAGGCAATCTAAATATCTCTATTGCTCTCTCTCTCTCTCTCTGTCCAGCATTGTTATTTTGGGTTTGCGGTAATATAAGACAGAGAATGAGAGGCAGTCATTTTATATTCAAGCATTTAACGGGGAAATAATTTTTTCTGATTAGCAGCAATTTGAATATATTATCATCTCGTTCGTCCGTCGCCATTTTGTTTGCCAAAAAAACGAAAAGAACAATATGTTTGCATTACTCTCGCATACGGGATTATTATTCACTCTATAACATGAGAGAGAGAGTGAGAGGCAATCTAAATATCTCTCTTGCTCTCTCTCTCTCTCTGTCCTGCATTGTTATTTTGGGTTTGCGGTAATATAAGACAGAGAATGAGAGGCAGTCATTATAAATTCAAGCTTGTTCTCAGCGGTCATTTTTTTCTGCATTTAACGGGGCAATGATTTTT
>NW_001845140.1:0-4395 GCF_000001215.4 Drosophila melanogaster
ACATGCATCAACCTCGAATACTTCGAGGACCGGTGGGACTTCCTCCGCGATGGCAGTCGGTGCTTCGGACTCCGCAACTGGGAAGAAATTGCGGAAGAGCACTCGTGCGCAGTCACCCCAATCAGTGATTAGCTCGCCATTCACGCGGAGGCACCCAATCTCCGTGCACTTTCTGCGGCCTCGGCAAATCTTGTAGACGCGCCCCAATGGGTCGTCGGCATGATCTCCCACGAAGCGTTTCCAGTTATCCATCTTCGCCCTCCCAATGAGCTTCTTGTAGTTGGCTGAGGCACGCCTCAGCTCGACCACTAGAAGCTCTACAGCGGCATCGTCATCTCGACGCCTTCCATCTTGGAGCAGGCGACGAAGTCTTCGGACTTCGCGCCATGCAGCGCAGAGGTCGGCAGTCCACCAACGTGCTCTCCTGCTGGGCGATCGAGTGAACTTCCTTCCCAGCGCAATATCACATACACTATGTACTATACTACGCAGGGTCGAAACTTGCTGGTCCAACGGCTGGTTCCGGAAGTTCGGCTGTTCTACTCACCACTTCCTCCTTGAACAATCGCCAACGTGCATTGCAGAAGTTCCAGGACGGCACAGGAGCTATGCTCTCAACTGCGCGCGCGGTAGTTGGTTCGGCCACAACAGTAATGATGTTGTGGTCACTCAATTCCCACTCGTCCACTATCCACTCATATGTGGCCCACATAGATGCCGCCTCATTGACGATTGTCACGTCGATATCACTAGTAGCTCTGTGATTATCGAACGTGTACACCTCTGTTGACTGGTTTAGGGCGGCGACTCTTGCCTCCAGCATCCACTCTGACAGCAGCTCACCCCGTCTGTAGTTAGCTTGCCCCTCGGCATGACGAGAGAGTTTGCTAAGCCACATGGGGGACACTGCATTCGCGTCGAGGCCCAGGATTGCGGGGGTTCTGCTGGCCTGCAGCAGGACCGCATCCATGTACCGGAGGTACGGTTCCAGAGGTGCATCGAACTGGCAGTATGCGACGCAAAGGAAGATTGAGCCAAAACTCCCTTTAACGACCAGACATACCCCATAATCTGTGGTGAGGGTTTCCACTGGCATGCAGATGGCTTCCTGATGATCCACTAGGATGGCTGCCTTCCCTCGCCGGTCGGTGAAAACCCTCATTCCTTCAGGCAGCACATCCATTTCATCCCCGCCAAGATACAGCTCCTGCACCAGAGCAAACATTAACTCCGATCTCCTGAGTCGGACTCCGAGCTCGATGGTCGCAGCTCTGCCTCGGCCACAGTTCGCTTGGATGAAGCTAAACATTAATGTCTAGCTTGCACCCTCGCTAGCAACGCTCCGTATATCGGGCAAGCATTCGAGAGCATATAATGCCCCGAAGGTTGCCCTCTGTAACGGTGTAGCCTTGTTGCCCGCACTGGCGGCAAACACTGTCCTTTTGCCTGCATTCACTGACCTTGTGGTCGAAACCCACGCATCTGTGGCAGGCATAGGTGCGGACCTGTGATCGGCATCGGAACGAAAACCACTTAATGTAAACACGTCCTACATCAAATTTCGCCATCGCCCGGTCGTCTACCTCCAGCGTCACGTTTACAGTGGCACCGTCAGTTGCCGACCACGCCTTGGTCACCAGGTGCACCGACTTTTTAAACTGGGCCAGAGTCATTTCGCTATCGAAGTTGTTTTCGTGAAGCTCCTGCATGAACTCTTCTGGGCCGATGGCTGTGTCAACGTCATAGACTACGACCTTCGGCTTCTCGGCCGCGTTCCGTGCCACATTCAGCCCAACTTCAGCGAATCTTTTCGATGCCATCACCTTCTGCAGCTCTCCAAATGAAGGAGTACGAATGATCGCACCACCACCTCGACGGAGCTCACGTACGTCATGTACTCTGACTCCGAGGGAGGGTGCAACCATCGTTCGCACCTTTTCAGCTATGGCTTTCCCCGATAGCGCAGGGTCGTCGCACTTCACCACCGCTGACCACGTCTCACGAACCTTGGTGGTCCGAGGGGCAGCGATGGGTGCAACCTGAGGCATCTGGGGAGCATTGGCGGTGGCATAGCGAGCCGCGTCTCCAGTTCACCACACCGGAGCATTAACGCCATCACCAGCTCATCATAGCGGCTGATGGCACACGAGAGCTCTTCCGTGTCCACGCTTCCTAGGCTGCGGAAACTGCTTCGCACCATGCGCTGGGTGGCCGACAGCTCTGCCATCATGGCCCAGCACGGGCGGCAGCGGTGGCAGTGGTGGCAGCGATTTTAGCGGCAGTGGAAACAGCAGGGGCAACAGTGAGATCAACAGCGCGGTCAGCAGGGGGGGGGGGGGGGCAGCATCGATGGCAGCGCTTGACGTAGCCGCCCGGGCATCCTCCAGCGATGAAAACGCCTCCTCCAGCACACCAACGGGTTCTGGCACTCCATTCGAGGCCAGGGCAACCAGTTTCGCCTGCGTTGGCGCCGAGCTCTTGGAGGCCAGATGGCCTCTACGCCTGCCTCGGCAGGCACTGCTTCCGCTCAAGGCACTCACGCTGCTATCGCTTTCCATCGGCATTGCTCCGATGGTGGCTCCTCCTTTTGTCGAATCCAGCAATCGTATGCTCACTGACACGGGCTAGTTGCTATGGTGGTAGAGCTCCACCTATTGGTAGAGTGCACTTAGCTGTCCCAATACACAAACCTTAGCAGTGACTACCACCAATAAGCTTCTCACAGCTGTTCGAAAAGCTCACCCGCAAGCTCGCCTCGCAACACGTGCAGAGTGGAAAATTTCCAATAATTTATTGTTAATAACTTCCAAACCGCTTGTTTTTGAATCGCGAAAATTTGCGCACCACTTCCACGGAACACTAAATTACCTATTCGTTTACTTCCAAATACGGAAAACTAAGTTCTTCGCAATATGTCCACGAGCGCAACGAAAACACGTCCGTCGTTAATCCATTCATCCGCGTAGATAGGGACAATGTATGATTTTCGGATCCCTCCGAACTTGTTTTACGTGGCGTGTTCCACACTAAAAGGATTACAACCACGGCACCCTATACACCCACAAGTGAGCATATGGTGCATGTGTCTGGATACGGCAGACAAGCGTCCCGGACTAGAAGCTATAGCTATGTACATAGCGACTACCCCGGTAGCAATTCGAGTACTTGCTTGCCGGGCAAGCACTCCCCCTTGCTGAGGAGCGAGATCTACCTAAAATCTCTGGCTGATCTCTGGGTCTCAGCACCCGAGTTTTGCGCAACCAGCACCGTAACTCAAACGTCGAGCATGAAGGCTCTACCCGCGATATGGGTACCAACCACAGCCACCACGATACTCCGACCAGGGGGCCTACCTCAATGACCAGTCTTGGATAGCTGCTCAACCCGTGGTACCGAAAAGAGGCTCGGTGGGCCTCCCCCTTTTGCTATGACAAGCATGGTTAGAGGAACCTATCGCTGTATTAGTCGTCTCTTACGACAAGCAACAGCGGACTGTGGTAGTATTCTCGCCCGCTAACCACACGGCAAAGATGTTGAGCTAAACGCCCCTCCTCCTCAGGAACACTTTCTCCGCGAACATTGCCAGCCGTTGAGTCTTTTCTTGATCATCCAGGATTCTCTCGAAGATCCAGTTTTCGCCAAGGCGCTGCACTCCAAGTCCATCTAGGTCCCGCAGATCTGCATATAGGGGGCAAGCGCACAAAATGTGCATCCAGTCCTCATATGGATCTCTACATGCGCAAGCAGTGGTATCGCTGAGGGCTCTCCCGTGCAAAAATGCATTGAACGACCCGTGCCCTGTAAGCAGGAAAGACGTCCTCATCGAGAATCCAAAACTTGAATCCCGATAGGCAAGGGTGACGTATGGTATAAACCTATGCGTCACCCGTCCTGGTTCGCTGTCGTCGTCCCATCTGTTCTCCCAACTCTGGATTAAACACTCCTCTAGGCGAGTCTTCCTCTGCTCCCAGCTTAGACACGCAATGTCCTCGCCGTAATGCCAGTCGTTCTCCTCCAGCGGGAATCCACGTTTTAGCTTGTATTTGACCGCTAATAACTTAGCAGCCAGATCAAGCGGGGGAGCTCCACCAAGTACCTGCAGTGCCACTGTGGACACTGTTCGGCATACCGAAAGGCATCCAAGCAGGATTAGCCTCTGGCAGGAGGCTAGTCGCCTCTGGGCAGCTACTTGTTCCGCGGTGTCATACCATACCGGGGCACCAAACAGCACACAAGGTGCCATGAGTCCGTCATATATGGTCCGCCTGGCTCGAGGACTGAAGCCCCAGTCGGCTCGAAGCACACGCGCCAATGCTCTAACGACTCCGGTCATCCGCTGGCGAAGCGAAGCTATGTGCGTGAGGAATTTCATTCCTTCACTGACCGTATGCCAAG
>NW_001845215.1:0-3745 GCF_000001215.4 Drosophila melanogaster
TAAAATCGCTGCCACCACTGCCACCGCTGCCACCGCTGCCGCCCGTGCTGGGGTAGCAGCCATGATGGCAGAGCTGTCGTCCACCCAGCGCATGGTGCGAAGCAGTTTCCGCACCCTAAGAGGCGTGAACACGAAAGAGCTCTCGTGTGCCATCAGCCGCTATGATGAGCTGGTGATGGCGTTAATGCTCCGGTGTGGAGAACTGGAGACGCGGCTTGCTATGCCACCACCGCCGCCGCCGCCGTCCAAGGCGAACACTACTGCCGCCAATGCTCCCCAGATGCCTCAGGTTGCACCCATCGCTACCCCGCGGACCACCAAGGTTCGTGAGACGTGGTCAGCGGTGGTGAAGTGCGACGACCCTGCGCTATCGAGGAAAGCCATAGCCGAAAAGGTGCGAACGATGGTTTCACCCTCCCTCGGAGTCAGAGTACATGAGGTACGTGAGCTCCGTCGAGGTGGTGGTGCGATCATTCGTACTCCTTCGGTTGGAGAGCTGCAGAAGGTGATGGCATCGAAAAGATTCGCAGAAGTTGGGCTGAATGTGGCACGGAACGCGGCCGAGAAGCCGAAGGTCGTAGTCTATGACGTTGACACAGCCATCGGCCCAGAAGAGTTCATGCAGGAGCTTCACGAAAACAACTTCGATAGCGAAATGACTCTGGCCCAGTTTAAAAAGTCGGTGCACCTGGTGACCAAGGCGTGGTCGGCAACTGACGGTGCCACTGTAAACGTGACGCTAGAGGTAGACGACCGGGCGATGGCGAAACTTGATGTAGGACGTGTTTACATTATGTGGTTTTCGTTCCGATGCCGATCGCAGGTCCGCACCTATGCCTGCCACAGATGTGTGGGTTTCGACCACAAGGTCAGTAAATGCAGGCAGAAGGAGAGTGTTTGCCGCCAGTGCGGGCAACAAGGCCACACCGCGGCAAAGTGCCAAAACCCGGTGGACTGCCGGAACTGCCGTCACAGAGGGCAACCTTCGGGGCATTATATGCTCTCGAATGCTTGCCCGATATACGGAGCGTTGCTAGCGAGGGTGCAAGCTAGACACTAATGTTTAGCTTCATCCAAGCGAACTGTGGCCGAGGCAGAGCTGCGACCATCGAGCTCGGAGTCCGACTCAGGAGATCGGAGTTAATGTTTGCTCTGGTGCAGGAGCCGTATCTTGGCGGGGATGAAATGGATGTGCTGCCTGAAGGAATGAGGGTTTTCACCGACCGGTGAGGGAAGGCAGCCATCCTAGTGGATCATCAGGAAGCCATCTGCATGCCAGTGGAAACCCTCACCACAGATTATGGCGTATGTCTGGTCGTTAAAGGGAGTTTTGGCTCAATCTTCCTTTGCGCCGCATACTGCCAGTTCGATGCACCTCTGGAACCGTACCTTCGGTACATGGATGCTGTCCTGCTGCAGGCCAGCAGAACCCCCGCAATCCTGGGCCTAGACGGGGTGAGCTGCTGTCAGAGTGGATGCTGGAGGCAAGAGTCGCCGCCCTAAACCAGTCAACAGAGGTGTACACGTTCGATAATCACAGAGCTACTAGTGATATCGACGTGACAATCATATATGAGTGGAGAGTGGACGAGTGGGGAATCATTACTGTTGTGGCCGAACCAACTACCGCGCGCGGAGTTGAGAGCATAGCTCCTGTGCCGTCCTGGAACTTCTCCAATGCACGTTGGCGATTGTTCAAGGAGGAAATGGTGAGTAGAACAGCCGAACTTCCGGAAAACTTTTCAGAGTCGCCGGTGGACCAGCAAGTTTCGACCCTGCGCAGTATAGTACATAGTGTATGTGATATTGCGCTGGGAAGGAAGTTGACTCGATCGCCCAGCAGGAGAGCACGTTGGTGGACTGCCGACCTCTGCGCTGCAAGGCGCGAAGTCCGAAGACTTCGTCGCCTGCTCCAAGATGGAAGGCGTCGAGATGACGATGCCGCTGTAGAGCTGAGACGTGCCTCAGCCAACTACAAGAAGTTCCAGATGGATGACTGGAAACGCTTCGTGGGAGATCATGCCGACGACCCATGGGGGCGCGTCTACAAGATTTGCCGAGGCCGCAGAAAGTGCACGGAGATTGGGTGCCTCCGCGTGAATGGCGAGCTGATCACTGATTGGGGTGACTGCGCACGAGTGCTCCTCCGCAATTTCTTCCCAGTTGCGGAGTCCGAAGCACCGACTGCCATCGCGGAGGAAGTCCCACCGGCCCTCGAAGTATCCGAGGTTGATGCATGTGTTGCCAGGTTAAAGAGCAGGCGCTCTCCCGGGTTGGACGGCATCAAAGGCACTATCTGCAAGGCAGTCTGGCGCGCCATACCTGAGCACCTAGCATCATAGTTTTCCCGATGCATTCGATTGGGATACTTTCCAGCCGAGTGGAAGTGCCCACGAGTCGTCTCTCCTCATATAGAGGAATATGCTTGCTACCAGTTTTGGAAAGGTGCTCGAGGCCATCATGGTGAATCGTGTGAGAGAAGTTCTTCCGGAAGGCTGCAGATGGCAATTTGGATTTCGCCAAGGACGATGTGTGGAGGATGCTTGGAGGCACGTGAAGAGCAGTGTTGGCGCCAGCCCGGCGCAATACGTGCTCGGCACATTCGTGGACTTCAAAGGCAACGTCGAATGGAGTGCTGCACTCAGCCGACTAGCCGACTTGGGATGCCGGGAAATGGGCTTGTGGCAGAGCTTTTTCTCCGGCCGAAGAGCAGTGATCCGAAGCAGTTCCGGTACTGTGGATGTACCGGTAACTAGAGGCTGCCCGCAGGGATCAATCAGCGGCCCATTTATCTGGGACATACTGATGGATGTACTGCTTCAGCGTCTCCAGCCGTATTGCCAGCTGAGTGCATACGCGGATGACTTGCTGCTTCTCGTCGAGGGAAATTCCCGAGCTGTGCTAGAGGAAAAAGGAGCGCAACTAATGTCCATCGTAGAAACGTGGGGAGCGGAAGTTGGCGTTGCCGTCTCGACCAGCAAGACGGTAATCATGCTGCTGAAAGGTGCCTTGAGACGTGCGCCTACGGTGAGGTTTGCTGGAGCGAACCTTCCGTATGTGCGTAGCTGTCGGTACCTTGGCATCACGGTCAGTGAAGGAATGAAATTCCTCACGCACATAGCTTCGCTTCGCCAGCGGATGACAGGAGTCGTTGGAGCATTGGCGCGTGTGCTTCGAGCCGACTGGGGCTTCAGTCCTCGAGCCAGGCGGACCATATATGACGGACTCATGGCACCTTGTGTGCTGTTTGGTGCCCCGGTATGGTATGACACCGAGGAACAAGTAGCTGCCCAGAGACGACTAGCCTCCTGCCAGAGGCTAATCCTGCTTGGATGCCTTTCGGTATGCCGAACAGTGTCCACAGTGGCACTGCAGGTACTTGGTGGAGCTCCCCCGCTTGATCTGGCTGCTAAGTTATTAGCGGTCAAATACAAGCTAAAACGTGGATTCCCGCTGGAGGAGAACGACTGGCTTTACGGCGAGGACATTGCGTGTCTAAGCTGGGAGCAGAGGAAGACTCGCCTAGAGGAGTGTTTAATCCAGAGTTGGCAGAACAGATGGGACGACGACAGCGAACCAGGACGGGTGACGCATAGGTTTATCCCATACGTCACTCTTGCCTATCGGGATCCAAGTTTTGGATTCTCGATGAGGACGTCTTTCCTGCTTATAGGGCACGGGTCGTTCAATGCATTTTTGCACGGGAGAGCCCTCAGCGATACCACTGCTTGCGCATGTGGAGATC
>NW_001845852.1:0-1903 GCF_000001215.4 Drosophila melanogaster
TCGTTTTTTTGGAAGCTTTCCTCCCTCGGCCACGGGATTGTAACGCAGTTGAGAGCATAGCTCCTGTGCCGTCCTAGAACTTCTGCAATGCACGTTGGCGATCGTTCAAGGAGGAAATGGTGAGTAGAACAGCCGAACTTCCGGAAAACTTTCAGAGTCGCCGTTGGACCAGCAAGTTTCGACCCTGCGCAGTATAGTACATAGTGTATGTGATATTGCGCTGGGAAGGAAGTTGACTCGATCGCCCAGCAGGAGAGCACGTTGGTGGACTGCCGACCTCTGCGCTGCAAGGCGCAAAGTCCGAAGACTTCGTCGCCTGCTCCAAGATGGAAGGCGTCGAGATGACGATGCCGCTGTAGAGCTTGTAGTGGTCGAGCTGAGGCGTGCCTCAGCCAACTACAAGAAGCTCATTGGGAGGGCGAAGATGGATGACTGGAAACGCTTCGTGGGAGATCATGCCGACGACCCATGGGGGCGCGTCTACAAGATTTGCCGAGGCCGCAGAAAGTGCACGGAGATTGGGTGCCTCCGCGTGAATGGCGAGCTGATCACTGATTGGGGTGATTGCGCACGAGTGCTCCTCCGCAATTTCTTCCCAGTTGCGGAGTTCGAAACACCGACTGCCATCGCGGAGGAAGTCCCACCGGCCCTCGAAGTATTCGACGTTGATGCATGTGTTGCCCGGTTGAAGAGCAGGCGCTCTCCCGGGTTAGACGGCATCAATGGCACTATCTGCAAGGCAGTCTGGCGCGCCATACCTGAGCACCTAGCATCATTGTTTTCCCGATGCATCCGATTGGGATACTTTCCAGCCGAGTGGAAGTGCCCACGAGACGTCTCGCTGCTGAAAGGGCCAGATAAGGACAAGTGTGAGCCCTCCTCATATAGAGGAATATGCTTGCTACCAGTCTTTGGTAAGGTGCTCGAGGCCATCATGGTGAATCGTGTGAGAGAAGTTCTTCCGGAAGGCTGCAGATGGCAATTTGGATTTCGCCAAGGACGATGTGTGGAGGATGCTTCGAGGCACGTGAAGAGCAGTGGACTTCAAAGGGGCATTCGACAACGTCGAATGGAGTGCTGCACTCTGCCGACTAGCCGACTTGGGATGCCGGGAAATGGGCTTGTGGCAGAGGTTTTTCTCCGGCCGAAGAGCAATGATCCGAAGCTGTTCCGGTACTGTGGATGTACCGGTAACTAGAGGCTGCCCGCAGGGATCAATCAGCGGCCCATTTATCTGGGACATACTGATGGATGTACTGCTTCAGCGTCTCCAGCCGTATTGCCAGCTGAGTGCATACGCGGATGACTTGACGTCGACGCATCACTGTACATTCGCTGCCGCCAAAAGCTGATGTCGCGCCAGAGTGGGGGCGCGACGCTTGACGCCGTGCTCGCTTGTATACTGTTAAGTTCTGTTCAATTCAGTTGAATTCTTTTTGCACACCACGCACTACACAAAAAAAACCCACTCAATTAATTCAAGAAAAATAATGCATATATGTATAGAAAAAAAGAACCTAAAAAAAAAAAAAAAAAAAAAATACACTATTCAATAGCTATTTAAATCATGTATTACAGCTAAAGTCGAAAACACGAAAAAAAAAAATACAAAGGTGAATAGAAGCACAGCAGCACTACAAGAACGACCTATACTAAGCACCGGGAAACAAAGAACACGCCGCCTAATCACCTTGCTCCGATCCGGCCATTTCCCATTACGGCCTTCTCTTTGGACTGGGGGGGGGGGAGGAGTTAACATACCCCCTCTCTCGGTCTACCCAGTACTGCAACTGAGAGCCGAGCGAAAGTTCAACGCAGATCGCCAATACGAACTCTGACGAAGATATTTGGGAGATACATACATTATACATATTTGTAACAAAGAATTCATTATCATTATCAT
>NW_001845212.1:0-3775 GCF_000001215.4 Drosophila melanogaster
TGCCAGCTGAGTGCATACGCGGAATGACTTGTTGCTTCTCGTCGAGGGAAATTCCCGAGCTGTGCTAGAGGAAAAAGGAGCGCAACTAATGTCCATCGTAGAAACGTGGGGAGCGGAAGTTGGCGTTGCCGTCTCGACCAGCAAGACTGTAATCATGCTGAAAGGTGCCTTGAGACGTGCGCCTACCGTGAGGTTTGCTGGAGCGAACCTTCCGTATGTGCGTAGCTGTCGGTACCTTGGCATCACGGTCAGTGAAGGAATGAAATTCCTCACGCACATAGCTTCGCTTCGCCAGCGGATGCCCGGAGTCGTTGGAGCATTGGCGCGTGTGCTTCGAGCCGAATGGGGCTTCAGTCCTCGAGCCAGGCGGACCATATATGATGGACTCATGGCACCTTGTGTGCTGTTTGGTGCCCCGGTATGGTATGACACCGCGGAACAAGTAGCTGCCCAGAGGCGACTAGCCTCCTGCCAGAGGCTAATCCTGCTTGGATGCCTTTCGGTATGCCGAACAGTGTCCACAGTGGCACTGCAGGTACTTGGTGGAGCTCCCCCGCTTGATCTGGCTGCTAAGTTATTAGCGGTCAAATACAAGCTAAAACGTGGATTCCCGCTGGAGGAGAACGACTGGCTTTACGGCACGGACATTGCGTGTCTAAGCTTGGAGCAGAGGAAGACTCGCCTAGAGGAGTGTTTAATTTAGAGTTGGCAGAACAGATGGGACGACGACAGCGAACCAGGACGGGTGACGCATAGGTTTATCCCATACGTCACTCTTGCCTATCGGGATTCATGTTTTGGATTCTCGATGAGGACGTCTTTCCTGCTTACAGGGCACGGGTCGTTCAATGCATTTTTCCACGGGAGAGCCCTCAGCGATACCACTGCTTGCGCATGTGGAGATCCATATGAGGACTGGATGAACATTTAGTGCGCTTGCCCCCTATATGCAGATCTGCGGGAGACTCGGGTACTGAGACCCAGAGATCAGTAGAGATTTTAGATCTCGCTCCTCAGCAAGGGGGAGTGCTTGCCCGGCAAGCAAGTACTCGAATTGCTACCGGGGTGGTCGCTATGTACATATCTATAGCTTCTAGTCCGGGACGCTTGTCTGGCGTATCCAGACACATGCACCATATGCTCACTTGTGGGTGTATAGGGTGCCGTGGTTGTAATCCCTTCAGTGTGGAACACGCCACGTAAAACAAGTTCGGAGGGATCCGAAAAGCATACATTGTCCCTATCTACGCGCATGAATGGATTAACGACGGACGTGTTTTCGTTGCGCTCGTGGACATATTGCGAAGAACTTAGTTTTCCGTATTTGGAAGTAAACAAATAGGTAATTTTGTGTTCCGTGGAAGTGGTGCGCAAATTTTCGCGATTCAAAACCAAGGGGTTTGGAAGTTATAAACAATAAATTATTGGAAATTTTCCACTCCGCACGTGTTGCGAGGCGAGCTTGCGGGTGAGCTTTTCGAACAGCTGTGAGAAGCTTATTGGTGGTAGTCACTGCTAAGGTTTGTGTCTTGGGACAGCTTAGTGCACTCTACCAATAGGTGGAGCTCTACCACCATAGCAACTAGCCCGTGTCAGGGAGCATACGATTGCTGGATTCGACAAAAGGAGGAGCCACCATCGGAGCAATGCCGATGGAGAGCGACAGCAGCGTGAGTGCCTTGAGCGGAAGCAGTGCCTCAAGGAAATCAAGACGAGGCAGGCGTAGAGGCCATCTGGCCTCCAAGAGCTCGGCGCCAACGCAGGCGAAACTGGTTGCCCTGGCCTCGAATGGAGTGCCAGAACCCGTTGGTGTGCTGGAGAAGGCGTTTTCATCGCTGGAGGATGACCGGGCGGCTACGTCAAGCGCTGCCATCGATTCTGACCCCCCCCCCGCGCTGCAGCCAACGCTGTTGATCTCACTGTTGCCCCTGCTGTTTCCACTGCCGCTAAAATCACTGCCACCACTGCCTCCGCTGCCACCGCTGCCGCCCGTGCTGGGCAAAAAGCCATGATAGCAGAGCTCTCGGCCACCCAGCGCATGGTGCGAAGCAGTTTCCGCAGCCTAGGAAGCGTGGACACGGAAGAGCTCTCGTGTGCCATCAGCCGCTATGATGAGCTGGTGATGGCGTTAATGCTCCGGTGTGGAGAACTGGAGACGCGGCTCGCTATGCCACCACCGCCGCCGCCGCCGTCCAAGGCGAACACTACTGCCGCCAATGCTCCCCAGATGCCTCAGGTTGCACCCATCGCTGCCCCGCGGACCACCAAGGTTCGTGAGACGTGGTCATCGGTGGTGAAGTGCGACGACCCTGCGCTATCGGGGAAAGCCATAGCTGAAAAGGTGCGAACGATGGTTGCACCCTCCCTCGGAGTCAGAGTACATGAGGTACGTGAGCTCCGTCGAGGTGGTGGTGCGATCATTCGTACTCCTTCAGTTGGAGAGGTGCAGAAGGTGATGGCATCGAAAAGATTCGCTGAAGTGGGGCTGAATGTGGCACGGAACGCGGCCGAGAAGCCGAAGGTCGTAGTCTATGACGTTGACACAGCCATCGGCCCAGAAGAGTTCATGCAGGAGCTTCACGAAAACAACTTCGATAGCGAAGTGATTCTGGCCCAGTTTAAAAAGTCGGTGCACCTGGTGACCAAGGCGTGGTCGGCAACTGACGGTGCCACTGTAAACGTGACGCTAGAGGTAGACGACCGGGCGATGGCGAAACTTGATGTAGGACGTGTTTACATTAAGTGGTTTTCGTTCCGATGCCGATCACAGGTCCGCACCTATGCCTGCCACAGATGCGTGGGTTTTGACCACAAGGTCAGTGAATGCAGGCAAAAGGACAGTGTTTGCCGCCAGTGCGGGCAACAAGGCCACACCCCGGCAAAGTGCCAAAACCCGGTGGACTGCCGGAACTGCCGTCACAGAGGGCAACCTTCGTGGCATTATATGCTCTCGAATGCTTGCCCGATATACGGAGCGTTGCTAGCGAGGGTGCAAGCTAGACATTAATGTTTAGCTTCATCCAAGCGAACTGTGGCCGAGGCAGAGCTGCGACCATCGAGCTCGGAGTCCGACTCAGGAAATCGGAGTTAATGCTTGCTCTGGTGCAGGAGCCGTATCTTGGCGGGGATGAAATGGATGTGCTGCCTGAAGGAATGAGGGTTTTCACCGACCGGCGAGGGAAGGCAGCCATCCTAGTGGATCATCAGGAAGCCATCTGCATGCCAGTGGAAACCCTCACCACAGATTATGGCGTATGTCTGGTCGTTAAAGGGAGTTTTGGCTCAATCTTCCTTTGCGCCGCATACTGCCAGTTCGATGCACCTCTGGAACCGTACCTCCGGTACATGGATGCGGTCCTGCTGCAGGCCAGCAGAACCCCCGCAATCCTGGGCCTCGACGCGAATGCAGTGTCCCCCATGTGGCTTAGCAAACTCTCTCGTCATTGCGAGGGGCAAGCTAACTACAGACGGGGTGAGCTGCTGTCAGAGTGGATGTTGGAGGCAAGAGTCGCCGCCCTAAACCAGTCAACAGAGGTGTACACGTTCGATAATCACAGAGCTACTAGTGATATCGACGTGACAATCGTCAATGAGGCAGCATCTATGTGGGCCACATATGAGTGGAGAGTGGACGAGTGGGAATTGACGTGACCACAACATCATTACTGTTGTGGCCGAACCAACTACCGCGCGCGCAGTTGAGAGCATAGCTCCTGTGCCGTCATGGAACTTCTGCAATGCACGTTGGCGATTGTTCAAGGAGGAAATGGTGAGT
>NW_001845455.1:0-2750 GCF_000001215.4 Drosophila melanogaster
ATTTGCAATCAAACTGTGTTCAAAAAATGGAAATTAAACTTTTTGGCCATATTTTGCAAATTTTGATGACCCCCCTCCTTACAAAAAATGCGAAAATTGATCGAAAAATTAATTTCCCTAAATCCTTCAAAAAGAAATAGCGATCGTTAGCACTGGTAATTAGCTGCTCAAAACAGTTATTCTTACATCTATGTGACAATTTTTAGCCAAGTTATAACGAAAATTTCGTTTGTAAATATCATTACTTTGGCAGAATCTGTTTTTCCACATTTCGGTCTTCAAATAATCATTTATTTTGCCGCAACATTAAAAATAATTGTCAGAATATATAATGTCATACTTCACTGAGCTCGTAATAAAATTTCCAATCAAACTGTGTTCAAAAAATGGAAATTAAACTTTTTGGCCATATTTTGCAAATTTTGATGACACCCCTCCTTACAAAAAATGCGAAAATTGATCGAAAAATTAATTTCCCTAAATCCTTCAAAAAGAAATAGCGATCGTTAGCACTGGTAATTAGCTGCTCAAAACAGTTATTCTTACATCTATGTGACAATTTTTAGCCAAGTTATAACGAAAATTTCGTTTGTAAATATCAACATTTTGGCAGAATCTGTTTTTCCAAATTTCGGTCATCAAATAATGATTTATTTTGCCACAACATAAAAAATAATTGTCTGAATATGGAATGTCATACCTCACTGAGCTTGTAATAAAATTTCCAATCAAACTGTGTTCAAAAATGGAAATTAAATTCTTGGCCATATTTTGAAAAATTTTGGATGACCACCCTCCTTTCAGAAAATGCGAAAATTGGTCCAAAAACTAATTTCCCTAAATCCTTCAAAAAGTAATAGCCGATCGTTAGCACTGGTAATTAGCTGCTCAAAACAGTTATTCTTACATATATGTGACAGTTTTTAGCCAAGTTATAACCGAAAATTTCATTTGTAAATATCAACATTTTGGCGGACTCTGTTTTTCCACATTTCGGTCTTCAAATAATCATTTATTTTGCCGCAACATTAAAAATAATTGTCAGAATATATAATGTCATACTTCACTGAGCTCGTAATAAAATTTCCAATCAAACTGTGTTCAAAAAATGGAAATTAAATTTTTGGCCATATTTTGCAAATTTTGATGACCAAAAATTAATTTCCCTAAATCCTTCAAAAAGAAATAGCGATCGTTAGCACTGGTAATTAGCTGCTCAAAACAGTTATTCTTACATCTATGTGACCATTTTTAGCCAAGTTATAACGAAAATTTCGTTTGTAAATATCAACATTTTGGCAGAATCTGTTTTTCCAAATTTCGGTCATCAAATAATCATTTATTTTGCCACAACATTAAAAATAATTGTCTGAATATGGAATGTCATAACTCACTAAGCTCAAAATAAAATTTCCAATCAAACTGTGTTCAAAAATGGAAACTAAATTTTTTGGCCATATTTGGCAAATTTTGATGACCCCCCTCCTTACAAAAAATGCGAAAATTGATCCAAAAATTAATTTCCCTAAATCCATCAAAAGGTAATAGGGATCGTTAGCACTGGTAATTAGCCGCTCAAAACAGTTATTCTTACATCTATGTGACAATTTTTAGCCAAGCTATAACGAAAATTTCGTTTGTAAATATCAACATTTTTGCAGAGTCTGTTTTTCCAAAATTCGGTCATCAAATAATCATTTATTTTGCCACAACATAAAAAATTATTGTCTGAATATGAAATGTCATACCTCACTGAGCTTGTAGTAAAATTTCCAATCAAACTGTGTTCAAAAAATGGAAATTAAATTTTTTGGCCATATATTACAAATTTTGATGACCCCCCTCCTTCCAAAAATTGCAAAAATTGATCTAAAAATTTGTTTCCCTAAATCCTTCAAAAAGTAATAGGGATCGTTAGCACTGGTAATTAGCTGCTCAAAACAGTTATTCTTAGATCTATGTGACAATTTTTAGCCAAGTTATAATGAAAATTTCGTTTGTAAATATCATTACTTTGGAAGAATCTGTTTTTCCACATTTCGGTCTTCAAATAATCATTTATTTTGCCGCAACATTAAAAATTATTGTCAGAATATAGAATGTCATACTTCACTGAGCTCATTATAAAATTTCCAATCAAACTGTATTCAAAAAATGGAAATTAAATTTTTTGGCCATATTTTGCAAATTTTGATGACCCCCGTCCTTACAAAAAATGTGAAAATTGATCGAAAAATTAATTTCCCTAAATCCTTCAAAAAGTAATAGCGATCGTTAGTACTCGAAATTAGCTGCTCAAAACAGTTATTCTTACATCTATGTGACAATTTTTAGCCAAGTTATAATGAAAATTTCGTTTGTAAATATCATTACTTTGGAAGAATCTGTTTTTCCACATTTCGGTCTTCAAATAATCATTTATTTTGCCGCAACATTAAAAATTATTGTCAGAATATAGAATGTCATACTTCACTGAGCTCATTATAAAATTTCCAATCAAACTGTATTCAAAAAATGGAAATTAAATTTTTTGGCCATATTTTGCAAATTTTGATGACCCCCTCCTTCCAAAAAATGCGAAAATTGATCCGAAAATTAATTTCCCTAAATCCTTCAAAAAGAAATAGCGATCGTTAGCACTGGTAATTAGCTGCTCAAAACAGTTATTCTTACATCTATGTGACAATTTTTAGCCAAGTTATAACGAAAATTTCGTTTGTAAATATCATTACTTGGCAGAATCTGTTTTC
>NW_001845630.1:0-2328 GCF_000001215.4 Drosophila melanogaster
AGTGAAGTATGCCATTATATATTCTGACAAATATTTTTAATGTTGCGGCAAAATAAATGATTATTTGAAGACCTAAATGTGGAAAAACAGATTCTGCCAAAATGTTGATATTTACAAACGAAATTTTCGTTATAACTTGGCTAAAAATGGTCACATAGATGTAAGAATAACTGTTTTGAGCAGCTAATTACCAGTGCTAACGATCCCTATTATTTTTTGAAGGATTTAGAGAAATTAATTTTTGGATCAATTTTCGCATTTTTTGTAAGGAGGGTGGTCATCAAAATTTGCAAAATATGGCCAAAAAATTTAATTTCCATTTTTTGAACACAGTTTGATTGGAAATTTTATTACGAGCTCAGTGAAGTATGACATTATATATTCTGACGAATATTTTTAATGTTGCGGCAAAATAAATGATTATTTGAAGACCTAAATGTGGAAAAACAGATTCCGCCAAAATGTTGATATTTACAAACGAAATTTTCGTTATAACTTGGCTAAAAATGGTCACATAGATGTAAGAATAACTGTTTTGAGCAGCTAATTACCAGTGCTAACGATCCCTATTATTTTTTGAAGGATTTAGGGAAATTAATTTTTGAATCAATTTTCGCATTTTTTGTAAGGAGGGTGGTCATCAAAATTTGCAAAATATGGACAAAAAATTTAATTTCCATTTTTTGAACACAGTTTGATTAGAAATTTAATTACGAGCTCAGTGAAGTATGACATTCTATATTCTGACAATTATTTTTAATGTGGCAAAGTAAATGATTATTTGATGACCGAATTTTGGAAAAACAGACTCTGCAAAAATGTTGATATTTACAAACGAAATTTTCGTTATAACTTGGCTAAAAATGGTCACATAGATGTAAGAATAACTGTTTTGAGCAGCTAATTAGCAGTGCTAACGATCGCTATTTCTTTTTGAAGGATTTAGGGAAATTAATTTTTGGATCAATTTTCGCATTTTTTGTAAGGAGGGGGTCATCAAAATTTGCATCATATGGCCAAAAAATTTAAATTCCATTTTTTGAACACAGTTTGATTGGAAATTTTATTACGAGCTCAATGAAGTATGACATTATATATTCTGACAAATATTTTTAATGTTGCGGCAAAATAAATGATTATTTGAAGACCTAAATGTGGAAAAACAGATTCTGCCAAAATGTTGATATTTACAAACGAAATTTTCGTTATAACTTGGCTAAAAATGGTCACATAGATGTAAGAATAACTGTTTTGAGCAGCTAATTACCAGTGCTAACGATCCCTATTACTTTTTGATGGATTTAGGGAAATTAATTTTTGGATAAATTTTCGCATTTTTTGTAAGGACGTGGGTCATCAAAATTCGCAAAATATGGCCAAAAAATTTAATTTCCATTTTTTGAACACAGTTTGATTGGAAATTTTATTACGAGCTCAGTGAAGTATGACATTCTATATTCTGACAATTATTTTTAATGTGGCAAAGTAAATGATTATTTGATGACCGAATTTTGGAAAAAACAGACTCTGCAAAAATGTTGATATTTACAAACGAAATTTTCGTTATTACTTGGCTAAAAATGGTCACATAGATGTAAGAATAACTGTTTTGAGCAGCTAATTAGCAGTGCTAACGATCGCTATTTCTTTTTGAAGGATTTAGGGAAATTAATTTTTGGATCAATTTTCGCATTTTTTGTAAGGAGGGGGGTCATCAAAATTTGCAAAATATGGCCAAAATTTTAATTTCCATTTTTGAACACAGTTTGATTGGAAATTTTATTACGAGCTCAGTGAAGTATGACATTATATATTCTGACAAATATTTTTCATGTTGCGGCAAAATAAATGATTATTAGATGACCGAAATTTGGAAAAACAGACTCTGCCAAAATGTTGATATTTATAAACGAAATTTTCGTTTTAACTTGGCTAAAAATGGTCACATAGATGTAAGAATAACTGTTTTGAGCAGCTAATTACCAGTGCTAACGATCGCTATTACTTTTTGAAGGATTTAGGGAAATTAATTTTTGGATCAATTTTCGCATTTTTTGTAAGGAGGGGGGTCATCAAAATTTGCAAAATATGGCCAAAAAGTTTAATTTCCATTTTTTGAACACAGTTTGATTGGAAATTTTATTTCGAGCTTAGTGAGGTATGACATTATATATTCAGACAATTATTTTTAATGTTGTGGCAAAATAAATGATATTTGAAGACCGAAATGTGGAAAAACAGATTCTGCCAGAGTAATGATATTTACAAATGAAATTTTCGTTATAACTTGGCTAAAAATTGTCACATAGATGTAAGAATAACTGTTTT
>NW_001845388.1:0-2910 GCF_000001215.4 Drosophila melanogaster
CATATTGCGAAGACTTAGTTTTCCGTATTTGGAAGCAAACAAATAGGTAATTTAGTGTTCCATAGGAGTGGTGCGCAAATTTTCGCGATTCAAAAACAAGCGGTTTGGAAGTTATTAACAATAAATTATTGGAAATTTTCCACTCCGCACGTGTTGCGAGGCGAGCTTGCGGGTGAGCTTTTCGAACAGCTGTGAGAAGCTTATTGGTGGTAGTCACTGCTAAGGTTTGTATCTTGGGACAGCTTAGTGCACTCTACCAATAGGTGGAGCTCTACCACCATAGCAACTAGCCCGTGTCAGTGAGCATACGATTGCTGGATTCGACAAAAGGAGGAGCCACCATCGGAGCAATGCCGATGGAGAGCGACAGCAGCGTGAGTGCCTTGAGCGGAAGCAGTGCATCAAGGAAATCAAGACGATGCAGGCGTAGAGGCCACCTGGCCTCCAAGAGCTCGGCGCCAACGCAGGCGAAACTGGTTGCCCTGGCCTCGAATGGAGTGCCAGAACCCGTTGGTGTGCTGGAGGAGGCGTTTTCATCGCTGGAGGATGCCCGGGCGGCTACGTCAAGCGCATCCATCGATGCTGCCCCCCCCCCCCCCCCCTCTGCTGTCACCGCTGTTGATCTCACTGTTGCCACTGCTGTTTCCACTGCCGCTAAAATCGCTGCCACCACTGCCACCGCTGCCACCGCTGCCACCGCTGCCGCCCGTGCTGGGCAAACAGCCATGATGGCAGAGCTGTCGGCCACCCAGCGCATGGTGCGAAGCAGTTTCCGCAGGCTAGGAAGCGTGGACACGGAAGAGCTCTCGTGTGCCATCAGCCGCTATGATGAGCTGGTGATGGCGTTAATGCTCCGGTGTGGAGAACTGGAGAACGCGGCTCGCTATGCCACCACCGCCGCCGCCACCGTCCAAGGCGAACACTACTGCCGCCAATGCTCCAGATGCCTCAGGTTGCACCCATCGCTGCCCCGCGGACCACCAAGGTTCGTGAGACGTGGTCAGCGGTGGTGAAGTGCGACGACCCTGCGCTATCGGGGAAAGCCATAGCTGAAAAGGTGCGAACGATGGTTGCACCCTCCCTCGGAGTCAGAGTACATGAGGTACGTGAGCTCCGTCGAGGTGGTGGTGCGATCATTCGTACTCCTTCAGTTGGAGAGCTGCAAAAGGTGAAGGCATCGAAAAGATTCGCTGAAGTTGGGCTGAATGTGGCACGGAACGCGGCCGAGAAGCCGAAGGTCGTAGTCTATGACGTTGACACAGCCATCAGCCCAGAAAAGTTCATGCAGGAGCTTCACGAAAACAATTTCGATAGCGAAATGACTCTGGCCCAGTTTAAAAAGTCGGTGCACCTGGTGACCAAGGCGTGGTCGGCAACTGACTGTGTCACTGTAAACGTGACGCTAGAGGTAGACGACCGGGCGATGGCGAAACTTGATGTAGGACGTGTTTACAGTAAGTGGTTTTCGTTCCGATGCCGATCACGGGTCCGCACCTATGCCTGCCACAGATGCGTGGGTTTCGACCACAAGGTCAGTGAATGCAGGCAATAGGACAGTGTTTGCCGCCAGTGCGGGCAACAAGGCCACACCGCGGCAAAGTGCCAAAACCCGGTGGACTGCCGGAACTGCCGTCACAGAGGGCAACCTTCGGGGCATTATATGCTCTTGAATGCTTGCCCGATATACGGAGCGTTGCTAGCGAGGGTGCAAGCTAGACATTAAAGTTTAGCTTCATCTAAGCGAACTGTGGCCGAGGCAGAGCTGCGACCATCGAGCTCGGAGTCCGACTCAGGAGATCGGAGTTAATGTTTGCTCTGGTGCAGGAGCCGTATCTTGGCGGGGATGAAATGGATGTGCTGCCTGAAGGAATGAGGGTTTTCACCGACCGGCGAGGGAAGGCAGCCATCCTAGTGGATCATCACGAAGCCATCTGCATGCCAACCCTCACCACAGATTATGGCGTATGTCTGGTCGTTAAAGGGAGTTTTGGCTCAATCTTCCTTTGCGCCGCATACTGCCAGTTCGATGCACCTCTGGAACCGTACCTCCGGTACATGGATGCGGTCCTGCTGCAGGCCAGCAGAACCCCCGCAATCCTGGGCCTCGACGCGAATGCAGTGTCCCCCATGTGGCTTAGCAAACTCTCTCGTCATGCCGAGGGGCAAGCTAACTACAGACGGGGTGAGCTGCTGTCAGAGTGGATGCTAGAGGTAAACCAGTCAACAGAGGTGTACACGTTCGATAATCACAGAGCTACTAGTGATATCGACGTGACAATCGTCAATGAGGCGGCATCTATGTGGGCCACATATGAGTGGAGAGTGGACGAGTGGGAATTGAATGACCACAACATCATTACTGTTGTGGCCGAACCGACTACCGCGCGCGCAGTTGAGAGCATAGCTCCTGTGCCGTCCTGGAACTTCTGCAATGCACGTTGGCGATTGTTCAAGGAGGAAATGGTGAGTAGAACAGCCGAACTTCCGGAAAGCTTTGTGATACTGCGCTGGGAAGGAAGTTGACCCGATCGCCCAGCAGGAGAGCACGTTGGTGGACTGCCGACCTCTGCGCTGCAAGGCGCGAAGTCCGAAGACTTCGTCGCCTGCTCCAAGATGGAAGGCGTCGAGATGACGATGCCGCTGTAGAGCTTGTAGTGGTCGAGCTGAGGCGTGCCTTAGCCAACTACAAGAAGCTCATTGGGAGGGCGAAGATGGATAACTGGAAATGCTTCGTGGGAGATCATGCCGACGACCCATGGGGGCGCGTCTACAAGATTTGCCGAGGCCGCAGAAAGTGCACGGAGATTGGGTGCCTCCGCGTGAATGGCGAGCTGATCACTGATTGGGGTGACTGCGCACGAGTGCTCCTCCGCAATTTCTTCCCAGTTGCGGAGTCCGAAGCACCGACTG
>NW_001845349.1:0-3065 GCF_000001215.4 Drosophila melanogaster
TCTTCGGACTTCGCACCTTGCAGCGCAGAGGTCGGCAGTTCACCAACGTGCTCTCCTGCTGGGCGATCGAGTCAACTTCCTTCCCAGCGCAATATCACGTACACTATGTACTATAATGCGCAGGGTCGAAACTTGCTGGTCCAACGGCGACTCTGAAAAGTTTTCCGGAAGTTCGGCTGTTCTACTCACCATTTCCTCCTTGAACAATCGCCAACGTGCATTGCAGAAGTTCCAGGACGGCACAGGAGCTATGCTCTCAACTGCGCGCGCGGTAGTTGGTTCGGCCACAACAGTAATGATGTTGTGGTCATTCAATTCCCACTCGTCCACTCTCCACTCATATGTGGCCCACATAGATGCTGCCTCATTGACGATTGTCACGTCGATATCACTAGTAGCTCTGTGATTATCGAACGTGTACACCTCTGTTGACTGGTTTAGGGCAGCGACTCTTGCCTCCAGCATCCACTCTGACAGCAGCTCACCCCGCCTGTAGTTAGCTTGCCCCTCGGCATGACGAGAGAGTTTGCTAAGCCACATGGGGGACACAGCATTCGCGTCGAGGCCCAGGATTGCGGGGGTTCTGCTGGCCTGCAGCAGGACCGCATCCATGTACCGGAGGTACGGTTCCAGAGGTGCATCGAACTGGCAGTATGCGGCGCAAAGGAAGATTGAGCCAAAACTCCCTTTAACGACCAGACATACGCCATAATCTGTGGTGAGGGTTTCCACTGGCATGCAGATGGCTTCCTGATGATCCACTAGGATGGCTGCCTTCCCTCGCCGGTCGGTGAAAACCCCCATTCCTTCAGGCAGCACATCCATTTCATTCCCGCCAAGATACGGCTCCTGCACCAGAGCAAACATTAACTCCGATCTCCTGAGTCGGTCTCCGAGCTCGATGGTCGCAGCTCTGCCTCGGCCACAGTTCGCTTGGATGAAGCTAAACATTAATGTCTAGCTTGCACCCTCGCTAGCTACGCTCCGTATATCGGGCAAGCATTCGAGAGCATATAATGCCCCGAAGGTTGCCCTCTGTGACGGCAGTTCCGGCAGTCCACCGGGTTTTGGCACTTTGCCGCGGTGTGGCCTTGTTGCCCGCACTGGCGGCAAACACTGTCCTTTTGCCTGCATTCACTGACCTTGTGGTCGAAACCCACGCATCTGTGGCAGGCATAGGTGCGGACCTGTGATCGGCATCGGAACGAAAACCACTTAATGTAAACACGTCCCACATCAAGTTTCGCCATCGCCCGGTCGTCTACCTCTAGCGTCACGTTTACATCAAGTTTCGCCATCGCCCGGTCGTCTACCTTTATCGTCACGTTTACAGTGGCGCCGTCAGTTGCCGACCACGCCTTGGTCACCAGGTGCACCGACTTTTTAAACTGCGCCAGAGTCATTTCGCTATCGAAGTTGTTTTCGTGAAGCTTCTGCATGAACTCTTCTTTGCCGATGGCTGTGTCAACGTCATAGACTACGACCTTCGGCTTCTCGGCCGCGTTCCGTGCCACATTCAGCCCAACTTCAGCGAATCTTTTCGATGTCATCACCTTCTGCAGCTCTCCAACTGAAGGAGTACGAATGATCGCACCACCACCTCGACGGAGCTCACGTACCTCATGTACTCTGACTCCGGGGAAAGGTACAACCATCGTTCGTACCTTTTCAGCTATGGCTTTCCCCGATAGCGCAGGGTCGTCGCACTTCACCACCGCTGACCACGTCTCACTAACCTTGGTGGTCCGCGGGGCAGCGATGGGTGCAACCTGAGGCATCTGGGGAGCATTGGCGGCAGTAGTGTTCGCCTTGGACGGCGGCGGCGGCGGTGGTGGCATAGCGAGCCGCGTCTCCAGTTCTCCACACCGGAGCATTAACGCCATCACCAGCTCATCATAGCGGCTGATGGCACACGAGAGCTCTTCCGTGTCCACGCTTCCTAGGCTGCGGAAACTGCTTCGCACCATGCGCTGGGTGGCCGACAGCTCTGCTATCATGGCTTTTTGCCCAGCACGGGCGGCAGCGGTGGCAGCGGAGGCAGTGGTGGCAGTGATTTTAGCGGCAGTGGAAACAGCAGGGGCAACAGTGAGATCAACAGCGGCGTCAGCAGCGTGGGGGGCTAGCATAGATGGCAGCGCTTGACGTAGCCGCCCGGGCATCCTCCAGCGATGAAAACGCCTCCTTCAGCACACCAACGGGTTCTGGCACTCCATTCGAGGCCAGGGCAACCAGTTTCGCCTGCGTTGGCGCCGAGCTCTTGGAGGCCAGATGGCCTCTACGCCTGCATCGTCTTGATTTCCTTGAGGCACTGCTTCCGCTCAAGGCACTCAGGCTGCTGTCGCTCTCCATCGGCATTGCTCCGATGGTGGCTCCTCCTTTTGTCGAATCCAGCAATCGTATGCTCACTGACACGGGCTAGTTGCTATGGTGGTAGAGCTCCACCTATTGGTAGAGTGCACTAAGCTGTCCCAAGACACAAACCTTAGCAGTGACTACCACCAATAAGCTTCTCACAGCTGTTCGAAAAGCTCACCCGCAAGCTCGCCTCGCAACACGTGCGGAGTGGAAAATTTCCAATAATTTATTGTTCATAACTTACAAACCGCTTGTTTTTGAATCGCGAAAATTTGTGCACCACTTCCACGGAACACTAAATTACCTATTCGTTTACTTCCAAATACGGAAAACTAAGTTCTTCGCAATATGTCCACGAGCGCAACGAAAACACGTCCGTCGTTAATCCATTCATGCGCGTAGATAGGGACAATGTATGCTTTTCGGATCCCTCCGAACTTGTTTTACGTGGCGTGTTCCACACTGAAGGGATTACAACCACGGCACCCTATACACCCACAAGTGATGTGTCTGGATACGCCAGACAAGCGTCCTGGACTAGAAGCTATAGCTATGTACATAGCGACCACCCCGGTAGCAATTCGAGTACTTGCTTGCCGGGCAGGAGTGCTTGCCCTTGCTGAGGAGCGAGATCTACCTAAAATCTCTACTGATCTCTGAGTCTCAGCACCCCAGTTTTGCGCAACCAGCACCGTAACTCAAACGTCGAG
>NW_001845421.1:0-2830 GCF_000001215.4 Drosophila melanogaster
ATGCAGGACAGAGAGAGAGAGAGAGAGAGCGAGATAGATATTTAGATTGCCTCTCACTTTCTCTCTCATGTTTTAGAGTGAAAAATGATCCCGTATGCGAGAGTAATGCAAACATATTGTTCTTTTCGTTTTTTTGGCAAACAAAATGGCAACGGACGAACGTGATGATAATATATTCAAATTGCTGCTAATCAGAAAAAATTATTGCCCCTTTAAATGCTTGAATATATAATGACCGTCTCTCATTCTCTGTCTTATATTACCGCAAACCCAAAATAATAATGCAGGACAGAGAGAGAGAGAGGGCAAGAGAGATATTTAGATTGCCTCTCACACTCTCTCTCATGTTATAGAGTGAATAATAATCCCGTATGCGAGAGTAATGCAAACATATTGTTCTTTTCGTTTTTTTGGCAAACAAAATGGCGACGGACGAACGAGATGATAATATATTCAAATTGCTGCTAATCAGAAAAAAATTATTGCCCCGTTAAATGCTTGAATATTTAATGACTGCCTCTCATTTTCTGTCCTATATTACGGCAAGCCCAAAATAACAATGCAGGGCAGAGAGAGAGAGAGAGAGCAAGAGAGATATTTAGATTGCCTCTCATTTTCTCTCTCATGTTATAGAGTGAAAAATGATCCCGTATGCGAGAGTAATGCAAACATATTGTTCTTTTCGTTTTTTTGGCAAACAAAATGGCAACGGACGAACGAGATGATAATATATTCAAATTGCTGCTAATCAGAAAAAATTATTGCCCCTTTAAATGCTTGAATATATAATGACCGTCTCTCATTCTCTGTCTTATATTACCGCAAACCCAAAATAATAATGCAGGACAGAGAGAGAGAGAGAGCAAGAGAGATATTTAGATTGCCTCTCACACTCTCTCTCATGTTATAGAGTGAATAATAATCCCGTATGCGAGAGTAATGCAAACATATTGTTCTTTTCGTTTTTTTGGCAAACAAAATGGCGACGGACGAACGAGATGATAATATATTCAAATTGCTGCTAATCAGAAAAAATTATTTCCCCGTTAAATGCTTGAATATAAAATGACTGCCTCTCATTCTCTGTCTTATATTACGGCAAACCCAAAATAACAATGCAGGACAGAGAGAGAGAGAGACAGCAAGATAGATATTTAGATTGCCTCTCACACTCTCTCTCATGTTATAGAGTGAAAAATGATCCCGTATGCGAGAGTAATGCAAACATATTGTTCTTTTCGTGTTTTTGGCAAACAAAATGGCGACGGAAGAACGAGATGATAATATATTCAAATTGCAGCTAATCAGAAAAAAATTATTGCCTCGATAAATGCTAGAATATATAATGACTGCCTCTCATTTTCTGTCTTATATTACGGCAAACCCAAAATAACAATGCAGGACAGAGAGAGAGAGAGAGAGAGCAAGAGAGATATTTAGATTGCCTCTCATTTTCTCTCTCATGTTATAGAGTGAAAAATGATCCCGTATGCGAGAGTCATGCAAACATATTGTTCTTTTCGTTTCTTTGGCAAACAAAATGGCGACGGACGAACGAGATGATAATATTTTCAAATTGCTGCTAATCAGAAAAAAATCATTGCCCCGTTAAATGCAGAAAAAAATGACCGCTGAAAAAAGGGTTGAATTTATAATGACTATCTCTCATTCTCGGTCTAATATTACCGCAAACCCAAAATAACAATGCAGGACAGAGAGAGAGAGAGAGAGAGAGCAAGAGAGATATTTAGATTGCCTCTCACTTTTTCTCTCATGTTATAGAGTGAATAATAATCCCGTATGCGAGAGTAATGCAAACATATTGTTCGTTTCTTTTTTTGGGCAAACAAAATGGCGACGGACGAACGAAATGATAATATATTCAAATTGCTGCTAATCAGAAAAAAATTATTGCCCCGTTAAATGCTTGAATATATAATGACTGCCTCTCATTTTCTGTCTTATATTCCGGCAAACCCAAAATAACAATGCAGGGCAGAGAGAGAGAGAGAGAGAGCAAGATAGATATTTAGATTGCCTCTCACACTCTCTCTCATGTTATAGAGTGAAAAATGATCCCGTATGCGAGAGTAATGCAAACATATTGTTCTTTTCGTGTTTTTGGCAAACAAAATGGCGACGGAAGAACGAATTGATAATATATTCAAATTGCTGCTAATCAGAAAAAAATTATTGCCCCGATAAATGCTAGAATATATAATGACTGCCTCTCATTTTCTGTCTTATATTACGGCAAACCCAAAATAACAATGCAGGACAGAGAGAGAGAGAGAGAGAGCAAGAGAGATATTTAGATTGCCTCTCATTTTCTCTCTCATGTTATAGAGTGAAAAATGATCCCGTATGCGAGAGTCATGCAAACATATTGTTCTTTTCGTTTCTTTGGCAAACAAAATGGCGACGGACGAACGAGATGATAATATTTTCAAATTGCTGCTAATCAGAAAAAAATCATTGCCCCGTTAAATGCAGAAAAAAATTACCTCTGAAAAAAGGGTTGAATTTATAATGACTATCTCTCATTCTCGGTCTAATATTACCGCAAACCCAAAATAACCATGCAGGACAGAGAGAGAGAGAGAGAGAGAGCAAGAGAGATATTTAGATTGCCTCTCACTTTTTCTCTCATGTTATAGAGTGAATAATAATCCCGTATGCGAGAGTAATGCAAACATATTGTTCGTTTCTTTTTTTGGGCAAACAAAATGGCGACGGACGAACGAAATGATAATATATTCAAATTGCTGCTAATCAGAAAAAAATTATTGCCCCGTTAAATGCTTGAATATATAATGACTGCCTCTCATTT
>NW_001845110.1:0-4879 GCF_000001215.4 Drosophila melanogaster
ACGAAAGTTAGAGGTTCGAAGGCGATCAGATGCCGCCCTAGTTCTAACCATAAACGATGCCAGCTAGCAATTGGGTGTAGCTACTTTTATGGCTCTCTCAGTCGCTTCCCGGGAAACCAAAGCTTTTGGGCTCCGGGGGAAGTATGGTTGCAAAGCTGAAACTTAAAGGAATTGACGGAAGGGCACCACCAGGAGTGGAGCCTGCGGCTTAATTTGACTCAACACGGGAAAACTTTCCAGGTCCGAACATAAGTGTGTAAGACAGATTGATAGCTCTTTCTCGAATCTATGGGTGGTGGTGCATGGGCGTTCTTAGTTCGTGGAGTGATTTGTCTGGTTAATTCCGATAACGAACGAGACTCAAATATATTAAATAGATATCTTCAGGATTATGGTGCTGAAGCTTATGTAGCCTTCATTCATGTTGGCAGTAAAATGCTTATTGTGTTTGAATGCGTTTATGTAAGTTGAGCCGTACCTGTTGGTTTGTCCCATTATAAGGACACTAGCTTCTTAAATGGACAAATTGCGTCTAGCAATAATGAGATTGAGCAATAACAGGTCTGTGATGCCCTTAGATGTCCTGGGCTGCACGCGCGCTACAATGAAAGTATCAACGTGTATTTACTAGACCGAGAGGTCCGGGTAAACCGCTGAACCACTTTCATGCTTGGGATTGTGAACTGAAACTGTTCACATGAACTTGGAATTCCCAGTAAGTGTGAGTCATTAACTCGCATTGATTACGTCCCTGCCCTTTGTACAAATTAGAAAAAGAGTTGGCCGGCGGTTGACGCGCGCGGCTTTTACTAACGAAGTGTCAGGCGGAGCCGTGACAATAAAAGATTAGGAGTTACTTTTAATGTTTTATTATACCGAGCTAAGCGGAGCTGTAGCGTCGGAGACAAAATCAGAACTGAATATAAAATACAAGAATTCAAACTTAGGAGCTAGCATGAAAACGAAACACATTGTTGCGATCTCATATTCGTAGCGGCCACGCAAATCTGCAGTGTCTGCCGGCTACGTATCGACATCCGGCATAATGCTTACGTTGCAGTATGCCGATGTTGTCGTATTTCATACGCCCGTGGGAGCGACGTTAGCTTTGGTTAACTATCCCCCCCCCTCAAGACGGAGGCCGCCCTCGGCCGACCTTAACTCCGCAATCGCCACGTTCAGTTGTCTTGCGGACCTCTTGGCCTTCCATGCGCGCCAGCCCACAATGGCAACACATAATAGGAGGCAACATGATGCTGCTACGGTCAGTGCCACTCGCTGGGGTCTTTCGGCGTCGAATTCTTCTCTGAACCTCCGGATTGTCTCTAAGTTACCTTCATTTAGACGACGAAGGTACGGGAGACTGAGCACGCTTTGGTGGGAGGTGATGTTCAGCAGAGGGAATTTTGGTACCCCTGGTACTCTGTTCTGGATCCCGTTCTGGTTGACGTACAGGTTTCCGTTAATGACGGCACGTCGGGCGAAGGTAACAAGATGCGTACCATGCACCCAGATTTCAGAGCCGTTGAAATGGGCTTGTGGGAGAGCTTTTTCTCCGGCCGAAGAGCAGTGATCCGAAGCAGTTCCGGTACTGTGGATGTACCGGTAACTAGAGGCTGCCCGCAGGGGTCTATCAGCGGCCCATTTATCTGGGACATACTGATGGATGTACTGCTTCATCGTCTCCAGCCGTATTGCCAGCTGAGTGCATACGCGAATGCCTTACTGCTTTCCGTCGAGGAAAATTCCCGAGCTGTGCTAGAGGAAAAAGGAGCGCAACTAATGTCCACCGTAGGAACGTGGGGAGTGGAAGTTGGCGTTGCCGTCTCGACCACCAAGACGGTAATCATGCTGCTGAAAGGTGAGACGTGCGCCTATGGTGAGGTTTGCTGGAGCGAACCTTCCGTATGTGCGTAGCTGTCGGTACCTTGGCAGTGAAGGAATGAAATTTCTCACGCACATAGCTTCGCTTCGCCAGCGGATGACCGGAGTTGTTGGAGCATTGGCGAGTGTGCTTCGAGCCGACTGGGGCTTCAGTCCTCGAGCCAGGCGGACCATATATGACGGACTCATGGCACCTTGTGTGCTGCTTGGTGCCCCGTTATGGTATGACACCGCGGAACAAGTAGCTGCCCAGAGGCGTCTAGCCTCCTGCCAGAAGCGACTAGCCTCCTGCCAGAGGCTAATCCTGCTTGGATGCCTTTCGGTATGCCGAACAGTGTCCACAGTGGCACTGCAGGTACTTGGTGGAGCTCCCCCGCTTGACTTGGCTGCTAAGTTATTAGCGGTCAAATACAAGCTAAAACGTGGATTCCCGCTGGAGGAGAATGACTGGCTTTACGGCGAGGACATTGCGTGTCTAAGCTGGGAGCAGAGGAAAACTCGCCTAGAGGAGTGTTTACTCCAGAGTTGGCAGAACAGATGGGACCACGACTGCGAACCAGGACGGGTGACTCATAGGTTTATTCCATACGTCACTCTCGCCTATCGGGATCCAAGTTTTGGATTCTCGATGAGGACGTCTTTCCTGCTTTGTAACGTGTAACGAATTACGAATGGAAGACTAAAGTAACTATACTTGCGCGTGCACGGTTAAGAGACCGGCTCTAGCTCGTGGCGTTGGGTGTGGTGGTCTTGCTTGTACAGATACCTCTTCGTTACATACAATAATGAATAAGACCAAGAAATTGAGCGTGCTTACAACAACAAAAAAAATGAAGGAGCTAGTATACAAAATCGGAGAAAGCAAATTAATACCTTCGGAAGAGGACAGTTCTAGAACTGGAGAAGAGGTTTGAGAATTTTGTCGACTGCGAAACACAGGTGGAATCGTGTTCGCGTATTGCCCTACCCTACCTAAGACCACTTTCCTTAAGAGCATGGCTCTAGTGGTCGCTTAAGCACCCCACGTCCGGAGAAACATCAGCCGAGTCAGTATTTAGGTTTTTAGAAATTCATATTTTCAGTATTCATTGTTCCTTAAAAATTAATAACAATGTTTATAGATAAAAATAAGTACATAATAAAGGAAGCAAGTAATTATGCAAATACAAACTAAAGTAAGCTGAGAGAATCTAGAACAAGGTTTTTTCTCGGTTGCGAAATCAGAAAAGAAAGGTGTATGCCGTTATTCAAGAACGTTATAATTAAAGAGTTGAAGTTACTAGCTGCTAAATATATTTAAGAGAATGAACAAAGCATTTATCTAAATCTTCTAAAATTGTTAGTGTGAGTTTTCTTTATAATCTTGTTCCATGAATTAATTTTTTGTTTGTTTTATTGTTATAAAGAATTATTAAAGAGAAGAGGAAATTTTTTTTTTGTTTAAGAGTGGGCCGCGAGTAAATTCGACTTGATTTTTTTTTCTTTTTTTTTATAATTCAATTGGCTGCTTTCGCCACTCCATTAGGATCAATTATTTATTAGCAGTGTGTATAAAAATAAATAATACTTGGCACGCCAGCAAAATGATGCCCTCCAGCAAAATTTTATCTGTATAATTTGCTGAATATTTACAATAATAAAAATAAAGTTTTATAAATGAAACTCACTCAACTTTTCACTCCTCGGCGAAAGATCGATCTCCCGGCGCAGATGAGCTGAAACGAAAGTTTGGAGAAGGTATAATTTCGGATTACACGTCTGCGAACAAACTTTCATGAATTCTTACTCGAAAATACAAAGCAGCACTCTCAGAAAATGAACTCTTCTTACAAAAAAAAAAAAAAATGATTAGCTTAGATTAGCATACGTACTATACAAAAATTTTAAGTACTAATGAGAATTCAATTTAAATGCAAGAGGAAACTTGGAAAACGACATGACTGAGTCTCTTACTCGAGTACACATACTTTTTACAGCTTATTGGTAAACCTAAAATACATCATGAAAACTTAACTTCTTACTTTCTACGCTAAAAAATGGTGGTTCGGGAATTAATACATTCGAGTACAGGTTAGGTCAGATATTTAGCGTGTTTTTTTCCGCACAAATTTAGAATTTAGATCAATTTAAAATCGCTTTAATTTAATTTTAATGTCCATTTCGGACTACCAATCACGCTATAGCTCTCCGTAAACTTAACCTCAATTTGGGCACTACTTAGTTGTTGTTTTTTCCTATAATTTAAATAACCCTCCTGTGGGTCCCGGCTTATTGCCGATTGTGATTCTGCTGCTGCGGCTGGTCCTTCGCTGCCCCTCGCTGGGAAGGCGCTCCACTTCACGGCCTGGCGTCAGGACAATGATGTGGATACGTAAAAGCTGACCCTTCTGCCTTCAATTTCAGCTACGAGAATATTCACCGCATCAAACCACAGTTCACATTTCACACTTTTTTGAAGTTTACTGACCTGTAATTGCCCCAGTCGAAACTTGGGGTCTGGCGACAAGGCGGCGGCGCGATGGCTGCGCCACACGACGATCTTTTCGGCTAAAAAAATATATTTTTATTGCCGGGAAACACGCGCCGGACTTATCTCGCGCACCACTATTATCGAAGAAACGCAGTACGATAATATATTCCGCGACAAGAAAATATTTATGCCCGCAAGTTACAACTTTCCAAAACGCACTTTCACAACTTGACTCATCGACTGTTCTATTCGAAAAGAAAGCCAACAGGAAACCCAAGCCGAGATGTAGGCCATCGGCGGAAATCACGATCAGCTGAACCACACTTTTTCCCCGATAACCGAATTATCCCAAACTTATCGGGTGCAACTTATAAGGGTTGCATCCCGTCTGGTATATCCTAGCTACATCATACTGCATCTGCTATGACCTTACATTGGTATGACCCAGCTGACCGCAAGCCCACTATCGATTATTCATCGAGACTTTATCACCCACTGCTTCAGTCGCCTCTACAGCTCTACAGG
>NW_001845107.1:0-4917 GCF_000001215.4 Drosophila melanogaster
AGGCAATCTAAATATCTCTCTTGCTCTCTCTCTCTCTCTGTCCTGCATTGTTATTTTGGGTTTGCGGTAATATAAGACAGAGAATGAGAGGCAGTCATTATAAATTCAAGCTCGTTTTCAGCGGTCATTTTTTTCTGCATTTAACCGGGGCAATGATTTTTTTCTGATTAGCAGCAATTTGAATATATTATCATCTCGTTCGTCCGTCGCCATTTTGTTTGCCAAAAACACGAAAAGAACAATATGTTTGCATTACTCTCGCATACGGGATCATTTTTCACTCTATAACATGAGAGAGAAAATGAGAGGCAATCTAAATATCTCTCTTGCTCTCTCTCTCTCTCTCTGTCCTGATTTGTTATTTCGGGTTTGCGGTAATGTAAGACAGAGAATGAGAGGCAGTCATTATATATTCAAGCATTTAACGGGGCAATAATTTTTTTCTGATTAGCAGCAAATTGAAAATATTATCATCTCGTTCGTCCGTCGCCATTTTGTTTGCCAAAAAAACGAAAAGAACAATATGTTTGCATTACTCTCGCATACGGGACTATTATTCACTCTATAACATGAGAGAGAGTGTGAGAGGCAATCTAAATATCTCTCTTGCTCTCTCTCTCTCTCTCTGTCCTGCATTGTTATTTTGGGTTTGCGGTAATATAAGAAAGAGAATGAGAGGCAGTCATTATATATTCAAGCATTTAACGGGGCAATAATTTTTTTCTGATTAGCAGCAATTTGAATATATTATCATCTCGTTCGTCCGTCGCCACTTTGGTTGCCAAAGAAACAAAAAGCACAATATGTTGGCATTACTCTCGCATACGGGATCATTTTTCACTCTATAACATGAGAGAGAAAATGAGAGGCAATCTAAATATCTCTCTTGCTCTCTCTCTCTCTCTCTCTCTGTCCTGCATTGTTATTTTGGGTTTGCGGGTAAAATAAGACAGAGAATGAGAGGCAGTCATTTTATATTCAAGCATTTAACGGGGAAATAATTTTTTCTGATTAGCAGCAATTTGAATATATTATCATCTCGTTCGTCCGTCGCCATTTTGTTTGCCAAAAAAACGAAAAGAACAATATGTATGCATTACTCTCGCATACGGGATTATTATTCACTCTATAACATGAGAGAGAGTGTGAGAGGCAATCTAAATATCTCTCTTGCTCTCTCTCTCTCTCTGTCCTGCATTGTTATTTTGGGTTTGCGGTAATATTAGACCGAGAATGAGAGATAGTCATTATAAATTCAACCCTTTTTTCAGCGGTAATTTTTTTCTGCATTTAACGGGGCAATGATTTTTTTCTGATTAGCAGCAATTTGAAAATATTATCATCTCGTTTGTCCGTTCCCATTTTGTTTGCCAAAGAAACGAAAAGAACAATATGTTTGCATGACTCTCGCATACGGGATCATTTTTCACTCTATAACATGAGAGAGAAAATGAGAGGCAATCTAAATATCTCTCTTGCTCTCTCTCTCTCTCTCTGGCCTGCATTGTTATTTTGGGTTTGCCGTAATATAAGACAGAAAATGAGAGGCAGTCATTATATATTCAAGCATTTAACGGGGCAATAATTTTTTTCTGATTAGCAGCAATTTGAATATATTATCATTTCGTTCGTCCGTCGCCATTTTGTTTGCCAAAAAAACGAAACGAACAATATGTTTGCATTACTCTCGCATACGGGATTATTATTCACTCTATAACATGAGAGAGAAAGTGAGAGGCAATCTAAATATCTCTCTTGCTCTCTCTCTCTCTCTCTCTGTCCTGCATTGTTATTTTGGGTTTGCCGTAATATAAGACAGAGAATGAGAGGCAGTCATTATATAATCTAGCATTTATCGGGGCAATAATTTTTTTCTGATTAGCAGCAATTTGAATATATTATCATCTCGTTCTTCCGTCGCCATTTTGTTTGCCAAAAACACGAAAAGAACAATATGTTTGCATTACTCTCGCATACGGGATCATTTTTCACTCTATAACATGAGAGAGAAAATGAGAGGCAATCTAAATATCTCTCTTGCTCTCTCTCTCTCTCTCTGCCCTTCATTGTTATTTTGGGTTTGCCGTAATATAAGACAGAAAATGAGAGACGGTCATTATATATTCAAGCATTTAACGGGGCAATAATTTTTTCTGATTAGCAGCATTTTGAATATATTATCATCTCGTTCGTCCGTCGCCATTTTGTTTGCCAAAAAAACGAAAAGAACAATATGTTTGCATTACTCTCGCATACGGAATCAATTTTCACTCTATAACATGAGAGAGAAAGTGAGAGGCAATCTAAATATCTCTCTCGCTCTCTCTCTCTCTCTCTCTCTCTCTCTGTCCTGCATTGTTATTTTGGGTTTGCGGTAATATAAGACAGAGAATGAGAGGCAGTCATTATATATTCAAGCATTTAACGGGGAAATAATTTTTTTCTGATTAGCAGCAATTTGAAAATATTATCATCTCGTTCGTCCGTCGCCATTTTGTTTGCCAAAAAAAAAACGAAAAGAACAATATGTTTGCATTACTCTCGCATACGGGATTATTATTCACTCTATAACATGAGAGAGAGTGTGAGAGGCAATCTAAATATCTCTCTTGCTCTCTCTCTCTCTGTCCTGCATTGTTATTTTGGGTTTGCGGTAATATAAGACAGAGAATGAGAGACGGTCATTATATATTCAAGCATTTAACGGGGCAATAATTTTTTCTGATAAGCAGCAATTTGAATATATTATCATCTCGTTCGTCCGTCGCCATTTTGGTTGCCAAAAAAACGAAAAGCACAATATGTGGGCATTACTCTCGCATACGGGATCATTTTTCACTCTATAACATGAGAGAGAAAATGAGAGGCAATCTAAATATCTCTCGCTCTCTCTCTCTCTCTCTCTGTCCTGCATTGTTATTTTGGGTTTGCGGTAATATAAGACAGAGAATTTGAGGCAGTCATTATAAATTCAAGCTTGTTTTCAGCGGTCATTTTTTTCTGCATTTAACGGGGCAATAATTTTTTTCTGATTAGCAGCAATTTGAATATATTATCATCTCGTTCGTCCGTCGTCATTTTGTTTGCCAAAGAAACGAGAAGAACAATATGTTTGCATTACTCTCGCATACGGGATCATTTTTCACTCTATAACATGAGAGAGAAAATGAGAGGCAATCTAAATATCTCTCTTGCTCTCTCTCTCTCTCTCTCTCTCTCTCTCTGTCCTGCATTGTTATTTTGGGTTTGCCGTAATATAAGACAGAAAATGAGAGGCAGTCATTATATATTCAAGCATTTAACGGGGCAATAATTTTTTTCTGATTAGCAGCAATTTAAATATATTATCATCTCGTTCGTCCGTCGCCATTTTGGTTGTTAAAAAAAAACGAAAAGCACAATATGTTGGCATTACTCTCGCATAAGGGATAATTTTCACTCTATAACATGAGAGAGAAAATGAGAGGCAATCTAAATATCTCTCGCTCTCTCTCTCTCTCTCTCTGTCCTGCATTGTTATTTTGGGTTTGCGGTAATATAAGACAGAGAATAAGAGGCAGTCATTTTATATTCAAGCATTTAACGGGGAAATAATTTTTTCTGATTAGCACCAATTTGAATATATTATCATCTCGTTCGTCCGTCGCCATTTTGTTTGCCAAAAAAACGAAAAGAACAATATGTTTGCATTACTCTCGCATACGGGATTATTATTCACTCTATAACATGAGAGAGAGTGTGAGAGGCAATCTAAATATCTCTATTGCTCTCTCTCTCTCTCTCTGTCCAGCATTGTTATTTTGGGTTTGCGGTAATATAAGACAGAGAATGAGAGGCAGTCATTTTATATTCAAGCATTTAACGGGGAAATAATTTTTTCTGATTAGCAGCAATTTGAATATATTATCATCTCGTTCGTCCGTCGCCATTTTGTTTGCCAAAAAAACGAAAAGAACAATATGTTTGCATTACTCTCGCATACGGGATTATTATTCACTCTATAACATGAGAGAGAGAGTGAGAGGCAATCTAAATATCTCTCTTGCTCTCTCTCTCTCTCTGTCCTGCATTGTTATTTTGGGTTTGCGGTAATATAAGACAGAGAATGAGAGGCAGTCATTATAAATTCAAGCTTGTTCTCAGCGGTCATTTTTTTCTGCATTTAACGGGGCAATGATTTTTTTCTGATTAGCAGCAATTTGAATATATTATCATCTCGTTCGTCCGTCGCCATTTTGTTTGCCAAAAAAACGAAAAGAACAATATGTTTGCATTACTCTCGCATACGGGATCATTTTTCACTCTATAACATGAGAGAGAAAATGAGAGGCAATCTAAATATCTCTCTTGCTCTCTCTCTCTCTCTCTCTGTCCTGCATTGTTATTTTGGGTTTGCGGTAATATAAGACAGAGAATGAGAGGCAGTCATTATAAATTCAAGCTTGTTTTCAGCGGGTCATTTTTTTCTGCATTTAACGGGGCAATGATTTTTTTCTGATTAGCAGCAATTTGAATATATTATCATCTCGTTCGTCCGTCGCCATTTTGTTTGCCAAAAAAACGAAAAGAACAATATGTTGCATTACTCTCGCATACGGGATCATTTTTCACTCTATAACATGAGAGAGAAAATGAGAGGCAATCTAAATATCTCTCTTGCTCTCTTCTCTCTCTTCTCTCTGTCCTGCAATTGTTATTTTGGGTTTGCGGTAATATAAGACAGACAATGAGAGGCAGTCATTATATATTCAAGCATTTAACGGGGGCAAATATTTTTTTTCTGATTAGCAGCAATTTGAAAATATTATCATCTCGGTTCGTCCGTCGCCATTTTGTTTGCCAAAAGAACGAAAAGAACAATATGTTTGCATTACTCTCGCATACGGGATTATTATTCACTCTATAACATGAGAGAGA
>NW_001845851.1:0-1903 GCF_000001215.4 Drosophila melanogaster
TTTTATTTTGTTTATTTTCGGTAAAAAAGAATCTGTATTTTCTCAATAGCATTAAAAATAACTGTCCAAGAGCGAAATGCCATACCTCGTTGAATTCGTAACAAAATTCCCCATCGACCTGCATTTAGAAATGGAAATTCAAATTTTTTGCCATTTTTCGCAAATTTTAATGATGGTACCCCTTATCAAAAATGCGAAAATGTGTTAAAATTTTTGTTTTTGATTATAATAAAAATAGTGACACTGATAGTTAGCTATGTTTATTGGCAGTACAAAACAGTCTTCATTTAAGCGGTTATAACTTTTTTGGCCAGGTTATGGACAAAACCCCGTTTGTAAATATCCGATTTTTTGCCATTTTTATTTTGTTTATTTTCGGTAAAAAAGGATCTGTATTTTCTCAATAGCATTAAAAATAACTGTCCAAGAGTGAAATGCCATACCTCGTTGAATTCGTAACAAAATTCCCCATCGACCTGTATTCAGAAATGGAAATTCAGATTTTTTGCCATTTTTCGCAAATTTTAATGATGGTACCCCTTATCAAAAAATGCGAAAATGTGTTAAAATTTTTGTTTTTGATGATAATAAAAATAGTGACACGGATAGTTAGCTATGTTTATTGGCAGTACAAAACAGTCTTTATTTAAGCGGTTATAACTTTTTTGGCCAGGTTATGGACAAAACCCCGTTTGTAAATATCCGATTTTTGCCATTTTTATTTTGTTTATTTCGGTAAAAAAGGATCTGTATTTTCTCAATAGCATTAAAAATAACTGTCCAAGAGCGAAATGCCATACCTCGTTGAATTCGTAACAAAATTCCCCATCGAACTGTATTCAGAAATGGAAATTCAAATTTTTTGGCATTTTTCGCAAATTTTAATGAATGAATTTTATCAAAAATGCGAAAATGTGTTAAAATTTGTATTTTTCATAATAATAAAAATAGTGATACGGATATTTAGCTATGTTTATTGGTAGTACAAAACAGTCTCGATTTACGCTTTTATATCTATTTTGGCCAGGTTATGGAGAAAACCCCGTTTTTAAATATCCGATTTTTGGCAATTTTTATTTTGTTTCTTTTCGGTAAAAAAGAATCTGTATTTTCTCAATAGCATTAAAAATAACTGTCCAAGAGTGAAATGCCATACCTCGTTGAATTCGTAACAAAATTCCCCATCGACCTGTATTCAGAAATAGAAATTCAAATTTTTTGCCATTTTTCGCAAATTTTAATGATGGTACCCCTTATCAAAAATGCGAAAATGTGTTAAAATTTTTATTTTTCATAATAATAAAAATAGTGATACGGATATTTAGCTATGTTTATTGGTAGTACAAAACAGTCTTCATTTACGCTTTTATATCTATTTTGGCCAGGTTATGGAGAAAACCCCGTTTTTAAATATCCGATTTTTGGCAATTTTTATTTTGTTTATTTTCGGTAAAAAAGAGTCTGTATTTTCTCAATAGCATTAAAAATAACTGTCCAAGAGCGAAATGCCATACCTCGTTGAATTCGTAACAAAATTCCCCATCGACCTGCATTTAGAAATGGAAATTCAAATTTTTTGCCATTTTTCGCAAATTTTAATGATGGTACCCCTTATCAAAAAATGCGAAAATGTGTTAAAATTTTTGTTTTTGATGATAATAAAAATAGTGACACGGATAGTTAGCTATGTTTATTGGCAGTACAAAACAGTCTTCATTTAAGCGGTTATAACTTTTTTGGCCAGGTTATGGACAAAACCCCGTTTGTAAATATCCGATTTTTGCCATTTTTATTTTGTTTATTTCGGTAAAAAAGGATCTGTATTTTCTCAATAGCATTAAAAATAACTGTCCAAGAGTGAAATGCCATACCTCGTTGAATTCGTAACAAAATTCCCCATCGA
>NW_001845258.1:0-3498 GCF_000001215.4 Drosophila melanogaster
ATATTTACAAACGAAATTTTCGTTATAACTTGGCTAAAAATGGTCACATAGATGTAAGAATAACTGTTTTGAGCAGCTAATTACCAGTGCTAACGATCCCTATTACTTTTTGAAGGATTTAGGAAATTAATTTTTGGATCAATTTTCGCATTTTTTGTAAGGAGGGGGGTCATCAAAATTTGCAAAATATGGCCAAAAAATTTAATTTCCATTTTTGATCACAGTTTGATTGGAAATTTTATTACGAGCTCAGTGAAGTATGACATTCCATATTCTGACAATTATTTTTAATGTTGTGGCAAAATAAATGATTATTTGATGACCGAAATTTGGAAAAACAGATTCTGCCAAAATGTTGATATTTACAAACGAAATTTTCGTTATAACTTGGCTAAAAATGGTCACATAGATGTAAGAATAACTGTTTTGAGCAGCTAATTACCAGTGCAAACGATCCCTATTACTTTTTGAAGGATGTAGGGAAATTAATTTTTGGATCAATTTTCGCATTTTTTGTAAGGAGGGTGGTCATCAAAATTTGCAAAATATGGCCAAAAAATTTAATTTCCATTTTTGAACACAGTTTGATTGGAAATTTTATTACGAGCTCAGTGAAGTATAACATTCCATATTCTGACAATTATTTTTAATGTTGTGGCAAAATAAATGATTATTTGATGACCGAAATTTGGAAAAACAGACTCTGCAAAATCTTGATATTTACAAACGAAATATTCGTAATAACTTGGCTAAAAATGGTCACATAGATGTAAGAATAACTGTTTTGAGCAGCTAATTACCAGTGCTAACGATCCCTATTACTTTTTGATGGATTTGGGGAAATTAATTTTTGGATCAATTTTCGCATTTTTTGTAAGGAGGGGGGTCATCAAAATTTGCCAAATATGGCCAAAAAATTTAATTTCCATTTTTTGAACACAGTTTGATTGGAAATTTTATTACGAGCTCAGTGAGGTATGACATTCCATATTCAGACAATTATTTTTTATGTTGTGGCAAAATAAATGATTTTTTGATGACCGAAATTTGGAAAAACAGACTCTGCAAAAATGTAGATATTTACAAACGAAATTTTCGTTATAACTTGGCTAAAAATGGTCACATAGATGTAAGAATAACTGTTTTGAGCAGCTAATTACCAGTGCAAACTTTCCCTATTACTTTTTGAAGGATTTAGGGAAATTAATTTTTGGATCAATTTTCGCATTTTTTGTAAGGAGGGTGGTCATCAAAATTTGCAAAATAATGCCAAAAAATTTAATTTCCATTTTTGAACACAGTTTGATTGGAAATTTTATTACGAGCTCAGTGAGGTATGACATTCTATATTCAGACAATTATTTTTAATGTTGTGGCAAAATAAATGATTATTTGATGACCGAAATTTGGAAAAACAGACTCTGCAAAAATGTTGATATTTACAAACGAAATTTTCGTTATAACTTGGCTAAAAATGGTCACATAGATGTAAGAATAACTGTTTTAAGCAGCTAATTACCAGCGCTAACGATCCCTTTTACTTTTTGAAGGATTTAGGAAATTAATTTTTGGATCAATTTTCGCATTTTCTGTAAGGAGGGTGGTCATCAAAATTTGCAAAATATGGCCAAAAAATTTAATTTCCATTTTTGAACACAGTTTGATTGGAAATTTTATTACGAGCTCAGTGAGGTATGACATTCTATATTCAGACAATTATTTTTAATGTTGTGGCAAAATAAATGATTATTTGATGACCGAAATTTGGAAAAACAGACTCTGCAAAAATGTTGATATTTACAAACGAAATTTTCGTTATAACTTGGCTAAAAATGGTCACATAGATGTAAGAATAACTGTTTTAAGCAGCTAATTACCAGCGCTAACGATCCCTTTTACTTTTTGAAGGATTTAGGAAATTAATTTTTGGATCAATTTTCGCATTTTCTGTAAGGAGGGTGGTCATCAAAATTTGCAAAATATGGCCAAAAAATTTAATTTCCATTTTTGAACACAGTTTGATTGGAAATTTTATTACGAGCTCAGTGAGGTATGACATTCCATATTCTGACAATTATTTTTTATGTTGTGGCAAAATAAATAAATGATTATTTGATGACCGAAATTTGCAAAAACAGATTCTGCCAAAATGTTGATATTTACAAACCAAATTTTCGTTATAACTTGGCTAAAAATGGTCACATAGATGTAAGAATAACTGTTTTGAGCAGCTAATTACCAGTGCTAACGATCCCTATTACTTTTTGAAGGATTTAGGAAATTAATTTTTGGATCAATTTTCGCATTTTTGTAAGGAGGAGGGTCATCAAAATTTTCAAAATATGGCCAAAAAATTTAATTTCCATTTTTGAACACAGTTTGATTGGAAATTTTATTACGAGCTCAGTGAAGTATAACATTCCATATTCTGACAATTATTTTTAATGTTGTGGCAAAATAAATGATTATTTGATGACCGAAATTTGGAAAAACAGACTCTGCAAAAATGTAGATATTTACAAACGAAATTTTCGTTATAACTTGGCTAAAAATGGTCACATAGATGTAAGAATAACTGTTTTGAGCAGCTAATTACCAGTGCTAACGATCCCTATTACTTTTTGAAGGATTTAGGGAAATTAATTTTTGGATCAATTTTCGCATTTTTTGTAAGGAGGAGGGTCATCAAAATTTTCAAAATATGGCCAAAAAATTTAATTTCCATTTTTGAACACAGTTTGATTGGAAATTTTATTACGAGCTCAGTGAAGTATGACATTCCATATTCTGACAATTATTTTTAATGTTGTGGCAAAATGAATGATTATTTGATGACCGAAATTTGGAAAAACAGATTCTGCAAAAATGTAGATATTTACAAACGAAATTTTCGTTATAACTTGGCTAAAAATGGTCACATAGATGTACGAATAACTGTTTTGAGCAGCTAATTACCAGTGCTAACGATCCCCATTACTTTTTGAAGGATTTAGGGAAATTAATTTTTGGATCAATTTTCGCATTTTTTGTAAGAAGGGGGGTCATCAAAATTTGCAAAATATGGCCAAAAAATTTAATTTCCATTTTTGAACACTGTTTGATTGGAAATTTTATTATGAGCTCAGTGAAGTATGACATTCCATATTCTGACAATTATTTTTTATGTTGTGGCAAAAAAAAATGATTATTTGATGACCGAAATTTGGAAAAACAGACTCTGCAAAAATGTTGATATTTACAAAGGAAATTTTCGTTATAACTTGGCTAAAAATGGTCACATAGATGTAAGAATAACTGTTTTAAGCAGCTAATTACCAGTGCTAACGATCCCTATTACTTTTTGAAGGATTTAGGAAACTAATTTTTGGATCAATTTTCGCATTTTCTGTAAGGAGGGGGGTCATCAAAATTTGCAAAATATGTCCAAAAAATTTAATTTCCATTTTTGAACACAGTTTGATTGGAAATTTTATTACGAGCTCAGTGAGGTATGACATT
>NW_001845315.1:0-3201 GCF_000001215.4 Drosophila melanogaster
TATGTGACCATTTTTAGCCAAGGTATAACGAAAATTTCGTTTGTAAATATCAACATTTTGGCAGAATCTGTTTTTCCACATTTCGGCTTTCAAATAATCATTTATTTTGCCGCAACATTTAAAATAATTGTCAGAATATAGAATGTCATACTTCACTAAGCTCGTAATAAAATTTCCAATCAAACTGTGTTCAAAAAATGGAAATTAAATTTGTTGGCCATATTTTGCAAATTTTGATGATCCCCGTCCTTACAAAAAATGTGAAAATTGATCGAAGAATTATTTTCCCTAAATCCTTCAAAAAGTAATAGCGATCGTTAGCACTGGTAATTAGCTGCTCAAAACAGTTATTCTTACACCTATGTGACAATTTTTAGCCAAGTTATAACGAAAATTTCGTTTGTAAATATCAACATTTTGGCAGAATCTTTTTCTCCAAATTTCGGTCATCAAATAATGATTTATTTGCCACAACATAAAAAATAATTGTCTGAATATGGAATGTCATACCTCACTGAGCTTGTAATAAAATTTCCAATCAAACTGTGTTCAAAAATGGAAATTAAATTTTTTGGCCATATTTCGGAAATTTTGATGACCGCCCTCCTTCCAAAAATGCGAAAATTGATCCAAAAATTAATTTTCCTAAATCCTTCAAAAAGTAATAGGGATCGTTAGCACTGGTAATTAGCTGCTCAAAACAGTTATTCTTACATCTATGTGACAATTTTTAGCCAAGTTATAACGAAAATTTCGTTTGTAAATATCAACATTTTGGCAGAATCTGTTTTTCCACATTTCGGTCTTCAAATAATGATTTATTTTGCCGCAACATTAAAAATAATTGTCAGAATATGGAATGTCTACCTCACTGAGCTTGTAATAAAATTTCCAATCAAACTGTGTTCAAAAATGGAAATTAAATTTTTTGGCCATATTTTGCAAATTTTGATGACCACCCTCCTTCCAAAAAATGTGAAAATTAATCGAAAAATTAATTTCCCTAAATCCTTTAAAAAGTAATAGGGATCGTTAGCACTGGTAATTAGCTGCTCAAAACAGTTATTCTTACATCTATGTGACAATTTTTAGCCAAGTTATAACGAAAATTTCGTTTGTAAATATCAACATTTTGGCAGAATCTGTTTTTCCACATTTAGGTCTTCAAATAATCATTTATTTTGCCGCAACATTAAAATTTTTTTGTCAGAATATAGAATGTCATACTTCACTGAGCTCGTAATAAAGTTTCCAATCAAACTGTGTTCAAAAATGGAAATTAAATTTTTTGGCCATATTTTGCAAATTTTGATGACCCCCCTCCTTACAAAAAATGCGAAAATTGATCCAAAAATTAATTTCCCTAAATCCATCAAAAAGTAATAGGGATCGTTAGCACTGGTAATTAGCCGCTCAAAACAGATATTCTTACATCTATGTGACAATTTTTAGCCAAGCTATAACGAAAATTTCGTTTGTAAATATCAACATTTTTGCAGAGTCTGTTCTTCCAAAATTCGCTCATCAAATAATCATTTATTTTGCCACAACATAAAAATTAATTGTCTGAATATGGAATGTCATACCTCACTGAGCTTGTAATAAAATTTCCAATAAACTGTGTTCAAAAATGGAAATTAAATTTTTTGGCCATATATTACAAATTTTGATGACTCCCCTCCTTCCAAAAAATGCGAAAATTGATCGAAAAATTAATTTCCCTAAATCCTTCAAAAAGTAATAGGGATCGTAAGCACTGGTAATTAGCTGATCAAAACAGTTATTCTTACATCTATGTCACCATTTTTAGCCAAGTTACAACGAAAATTTCGTTAGTAAATATCAACATTTTGGCAGAATCTGTTTTTCCACATTTCGGTCTTCAAATATCATTTATTTTGCCACAACATTAAAAATAATTGTCTGAATATGGAATGTCATACCTCACTGAGCTTGTAATAAAATTTCCAATAAACTGTGTTCAAAAAATGGAAATTAAATTTTTTGGCCATATTTTGTAAATTTCGATGACTCCCCTCCTTACAAAAAATGCGAAAATTGATCGAAAAATTAATTTCCCTAAATCCTTCAAAAAGTAATAGCGATCGTTAGCACTGGTAATTAGCTGCTCAAAACAATTACTCTTACATCTATGTGACCATTTTTAGCCAAGGTATAACGAAAATTTCGTTTGTAAATATCAACATTTTGGCAGAATCTGTTTTTCCACATTTCGGCTTTCAAATAATCATTTATTTTGCCGCAACATTTAAAATAATTGTCAGAATATAGAATGTCATACTTCACTAAGCTCGTAATAAAATGGTCATCTATGTGACCATTTTTAGCCAAGGTATAACGAAAATTTCGTTTGTAAATATCAACATTTTGGCAGAATCTGTTTTTCCACATTTCGGCTTTCAAATAATCATTTATTTTGCCGCAACATTTAAAATAATTGTCAGAATATAGAATGTCATACTTCACTAAGCTCGTAATAAAATTTCCAATCAAACTGTGTTCAAAAAATGGAAATTAAATTTGTTGGCCATATTTTGCAAATTTTGATGATCCCCGTCCTTACAAAAAATGTGAAAATTGATCGAAGAATTATTTTCCCTAAATCCTTCAAAAAGTAATAGCGATCGTTAGCACTGGTAATTAGCTGCTCAAAACAGTTATTCTTACACCTATGTGACAATTTTTAGCCAAGCAATAACGAAAATTTCGTTTGTAAATATCAACATTTTGGCAGAGTCTGTTTTACCAAATTTCGGTCATCAAATAATCATTTATTTTGCCAAAACATTAAAAATAATTGTCTGAATATGGAATGTCATACCTCACTGAGCTCGTAATAAAATTTCCAATCAAACTGTGTTCAAAAATGGAAATTAAATTTTTGGCCATATTTTGCAAATTTTGATGACCACCCTCCTTCCAAAAGATGCGAAAATTGATATAAAAATTAATTTTCCTAAATCCTTCAAAAAGTAATAGGGATCGTTAGCACTGGTAATTAGCTGCTCAAAACAGTTATTCTTACATCTATGTGACATTTTTTAGCCAAGTTATAACGAAAATTTCGTTTGTAAATATCAATATTTTGGCAGAATCTGTTTTTCCAAATTTCGGTCATCAAATAATGATTTATTTTGCCACAACATAAAAAATAATTGTCTGAATAGGAATGTCATACCT
>NW_007931106.1:0-790 GCF_000001215.4 Drosophila melanogaster
TAGGTTTATCCCATACGTCACTCTTGCCTATCGGGATTCAAGTTTTGGATTCTCGATGAGGACGTCTTTCCTGCTTACAGGGCACGGGTCGTTCAATGCATTTTTGCACGGGAGAGCCCTCAGCGATACCACTGCTTGCTCATGTGGAGATCCATATGAGGACTGGATGCACATTTTGTGCGCTTGCCCCCTATATACAGATCTGCGGGACCTAGATGGACTTGGAGTGCAGCGCCTTGGCGAAAACTGGATCTTCGAGAGAATCCTGGATGATCAAGAGAAGACTCAACGGCTGGCAATGTTCGCGGAGGAAGTGTTCCTGAGGAGGAGGGGCGTTTAGCTCAACATCTTTGCCGTGTGGCGAGAATACTACCACAGTCCGCTGTTGCTTGTCGTAAGAGACGACTAATACAGCGATAGGTTCCTCTAACCATGCTTGTCGGAGCAAAAGGGGGAGGCCCACCGAACCTCTTTTCGGTACCACGGGTTGAGCAGCTATCATTGAGGTAGGCCCCCTGGTGGGAGTATCGTGGTGGCTGTGGTTGGTACCCATATCGCGGGTAGAGCCTTCATGCTCGACGTTTGAGTTATGGTGCTGGTTGCGCAAAACTCGGGTGCTGAGACCCAGAGATCAGTAGAGATTTTAGGTAGATCTCGCTCCTCAGCAAGGGGGAGTGCTTGCCCGGCAAGCAGGTACTCGAATTGCTACCGGGGTGGTCGCTATGTACATAGCTATAGCTTCTAGTCCGGGACGCTTGTCTGGCGTATCCAGACACATGCACCATATGCT
>NW_007931106.1:1990-3358 GCF_000001215.4 Drosophila melanogaster
AGTGCCTTGAGCGGAAGCAGTGCCTCAAGGAAATCAAGACGAGGCAGGCGTAGAGGCCATCTGGCCTCCAAGAGCTCGGCGCCAACGTAGGCGAAACTGGTTGCCCTGGCCTCGAATGGAGTGCCAGAACCCGTTGGTGTGCTGGAGGAGGCGTTTTCATCGCTGGAGGATGCCCGGGCGGCTACGTCAGCCGCTGCCATCGATGCTGCCCCCCCCGCTGCTGTCCACGCTGTTGATCTCACTGTTGCCCCTGCTGTTCCCACTGCCGCTAAAATCGCTGCCACCACTGCCACCGCTGACTCCCGTGCTGGGCAAACATGATGGCAGAGCTGTCGGCCACCCATGGTGGCTTCGCATGGTGCGAAGCAGTTTCCGCAGCCTAGGAAGCGTGGACACGGAAGAGCTCTCGTGTGCCATCAGCCGCTATGATGAGCTGGTGATGGCGTTAATGCTCCGGTGTGGAGAACTGGAGACGCGGCTCGCTATGCCACCACCGCCGCCGCCGCCGTCCAAGGCGAACACTACTGCCGCCAATGCTCCCCAGATGCCTCAGGTTGCACCCATCGCTGCCCCGCGGACCACCAAGGTTCGTGAGACGTGGTCAGCGGTGGTGAAGTGCGACGACCCTGCGCTATCGGGGAAAGCCATAGCTGAAAAGGTGCGAACGATGGTTGCACCCTCCCTCGGAGTCAGAGTACATGAGGTACGTGAGCTCCGTCGAGGTGGTGGTGCGATCATTCGTACTCCTTCAGTTGGAGAGCTGCAGAAGGTGATGGCATCGAAAAGATTCGCTGAAGTTGGGCTGAATGTGGCACGGAACGCGGCCGAGAAGCCGAAGGTCGTAGTCTATGACGTTGACACAGCCATCGGCCCAGAAGAGTTCATGCAGGAGCTTCACGAAAACAACTTCGATAGCGAAATGACTCTGGCCCAGTTTAAAAAGTCGGTGCACCTGGTGACCAAGGCGTGGTCGGCAACTGACGGTGCCACTGTAAACGTGACGCTAGAGGTAGACGACCGGGCGATGGCGAAAATTGATGTAGGACGTGTTTACATTAAGTGGTTTTCGTTCCGATGCCGATCACAGGTCCGCACCTATGCCTGCCACAGATGCGTAGGTTTCGACCACAAGGTCAGTGAATGCAGGCAAAAGGACAGTGTTTGCCGCCAGTGCGGGCAACAAGGCCACACCGCGGCAAAGTGCCAAAACCCGGTGGACTGCCGGAACTGCCGTCACAGAGGGCAACCGGGGCATTATATGCTCTCGAATGCTTGCCCGATATACGGAGCGTTGCTAGCGAGGGTGCAAGCTAGACATTAATGTTTAGCTTCATCCAAGCGAACTGTGACCGAGGCAGAGCTGCGATA
>NW_007931106.1:3858-17522 GCF_000001215.4 Drosophila melanogaster
GTTGGACCAGCAAGTTTCGACCCTGCGCAGTATAGTACATAGTGTATGTGATATTGCGCTGGGAAGGAAGTTGACTCGATCGCCCAGCAGGAGAGCACGTTGGTGGACTGCCGACCTCTGCGCTGCAAGGCGCGAAGTCCGAAGACTTCGTCGCCTGCTCCAAGATGGAAGGCGTCGAGATGACTATGCCGCTGTAGAGCTTGTAGTGGACGAGCTGAGGCGTGCCTCAGCCAACTACAAGAAGCTCATTGGGAGGGCGAAGATGGATGACTGGAAACGCTTCGTGGGAGATCACGACGACCCATGGGGGCGCGTCTACAAGATTTGCCGAGGCCGCAGAAAGTGCACGGAGATTGGGTGCCTCCGCGTGAATGGCGAGCTGATCACTGATTAGGGTGATTGCGCACGAGTGCTCCTCCGCAATTTCTTCCCAGTTGCGGAGTCCGAAGCACCGACTGCCATCGCGGAGGAAGTCCCACCGGCCCTCGAAGTATTCGAGGTTGATGCATGTGTTGCCCGGTTGAAGAGCAGGCGCTCTCCCGGGTTGGACGGCATCAATGGCACTATCTGCAAGGCAGTCTGGCGCGCCATACCTGAGCACCTAGCATCATTGTTTTCCCGATGCATCCGATTGGGATACTTTCCAGCCGAGTGGAAGTGCCCACGAGTCGTCTCGCTGCTCAAAGGGCCAGATAAGGACATGTGTGAGCCCTCCTCATATAGAGGAATATGCTTGCTACCAGTCTTTGGTAAGGTGCTCGAGGCCATCATGGTGAATCGTGTGAGAGAAGTTCTTCCGGAAGGCTGCAGATGGCAATTTGGATTTCGCCAAGGACGATGTGTGGAGGATGCTTGGAGGCACGTGAAGAGCAGTGTTGGCGCCAGCCCGGCGCAATACGTGCTCGGCACATTCGTGGACTTCAAAGGAGCATTCGACAACGTCGAATGGAGTGCTGCACTCTGCCGACTAGCCGACTTGGGATGCCGGGAAATGGGCTTGTGGCAGAGCTTTTTCTCCGGCCGAAGAGCAGTGATCCGAAGCAGTTCCGGTACTGTGGATGTACCGGTAACTAGAGGCTGCCCGCAGGGATCAATCAGCGGCCCATTTATCTGGGACATACTGATGGATGTACTGCTTCAGCGTCTCCAGCCGTATTGCCAGCTGAGTGCATACGCGGATGACTTGCTGCTTCTCGTCGAGGGAAATTCCCGAGCTGTGCTAGAGGAAAAAGGAGCGCAACTAATGTCCATCGTAGAAACGTGGGGAGCGGAGGTTGGCGTTGCCGTCTCGACCAGCAAGACGGTAATCATGCTGCTGAAAGGTGCCTTGAGACGTGCGCCTACGGTGAGGTTTGCTGGAGCGAACCTTCCGTATGTGCGTAGCTGTCGGTACCTTGGCATCACGGTCAGTGAAGGAATGAAATTCCTCACGCACATAGCTTCGCTTCGCCAGCGGATGACCGGAGTCGTTGGAGCATTGGCGCGTGTGCTTCGAGCCGACTGGGGCTTCAGTCCTCGAGCCAAGCGGACCATATATGACGGACTCATGGCACCTTGTGTGCTGTTTGGTGCCCCGGTATGGTATGACACCGCGGAACAAGTAGCTGCCCAGAGGCGACTAGCCTCCTGCCAGAGGCTAATCCTGCTTGGATGCCTTTCGGTATGCCGAACAGTGTCCACAGTGGCACTGCAGGTACTTGGTGGAGCTCCCCCGCTTGATCTGGCTGCTAAGTTATTAGCGGTCAAATACAAGCTAAAACGTGGATTCCCGCTGGAGGAGAACGACTGGCTTTACGGCGGAACATTGCGTGTCTAAGCTGGGAGCAGAGGAAGACTCGCCTAGAGGAGTATTTAATCCAGAGTTGGCAGAACAGATGGGACGACGACAGCGAACCAGGACGGGTGACGCATAGGTTTATCCCATACGTCACTCTTGCCTATCGGGATTCAAGTTTTGGATTCTCGATGAGGACGTCTTTCCTGCTTACAGGGCACGGGTCGTTCAATGCATTTTTGCACGGGAGAGCCCTCAGCGATACCACTGCTTGCTCATGTGGAGATCCATATGAGGACTGGATGCACATTTTGTGCGCTTGCCCCCTATATGCAGATCTGCGGGACCTAGATGGACTTGGAGTGCAGCGCCTTGGCGAAAACTGGATCTTCGAGAGAATCCTGGATGATCAAGAGAAGACTCAACGGCTGGCAATGTTCGCGGAGGAAGTGTTCCTGAGGAGGAGGGACGTTTAGCTCAACATCTTTGCCGTGTGGTTAGCGGGCGAGAATACTACCACAGTCCGCTGTTGCTTGTCGTAAGAGACGACTAATACAGCTAATACTAATACAGTTCCTCTAACCATGCTTGTCGGAGCAAAAGGAGGCCCACCGATCCTCTTTTCGGTACCATGGGTTGAGCAGCTATCCAAGACTGCTCATTGAGGTAGGCCCCCTGGTGGGAGTATCGTGGTGGCTGTGGTTGGTACCCATATCGCGGGTAGAGCCTTCATGCTCGACGTTTGAGTTATGGTGCTGGTTGCGCAAAACTCGGGTGCTGAGACCCAGAGATCAGTAGAGATTTTAGGTAGATCTCGCTCCTCAGCAAGGGGGAGTGCTAGCCCGGCAAGCAAGTACTCGAATTGCTACCGGGGTGGTCGCTATGTACATAGCTATAGCTTCTAGTCCGGGACGCTTGTCTGGCGTATCCAGACACATGCACCATATGCTCACTTGTGGGTGTATAGGCTGCCGTGGTTGTAATCCCTTCAGTTTGGAACACGCCACGTAAAACAAGTTCGGAGGGATCCGAAAAGCATACTTTGTCCCTATCTACGCGGATGAATGGATTAACGACGGACGTGTTTTCGTTGCGCTCGTGGACATATGGGGAAGAACTTAGTTTTCCGTATTTGGAAGTAAACAAATAGGTAATTTAGTGTTCGGTGAAAGTGGTGCGCAAATTTTCGCGATTCAAAAACAAGCGGTTTGGAAGTTATTAACAATAAATTATTGGAAATTTTCCACTCCGCACGTGTTGCGAGGCGAGCTTGCGGGTGAGCTTTTCGAACAGCTGTGAGAAGCTTATTGGTGGTAGTCACTGCTAAGGTTTGTGTCTTGGGACAGCTTAGTGCACTCTACTAATAGGTGGAGCTCTACCACCATAGCAACTAGCCCGTGTCAGTGAGCATACGATTGCTGGATTCGACAAAAGGAGGAGCCACCATCGGTGCAATGCCGATGGAGAGCGACAGCAGCGTGAGTGCCTTGAGCGGAAGCAGTGCCTCAAGGAAATCAAGACGAGGCAGGCGTAGAGGCCATCTGGCCTCCAAGAGCTCGGCGCCAACGCAGGCGAAACTGGTTGCCCTGGCCTCGAATGGAGTGCCAGAACCCGTTGGTGTGCTGGAGGAGGCGTTTTCATCGCTGGAGGATGCCCGGGCGGCTACGTCAGCCGCTGCCATCGATGCTGCCCCCCCCCGCTGCTGTCCACGCTGTTGATCTCACTGTTGCCCCTGCTGTTCCCACTGCCGCTAAAATCGCTGCCACCACTGCCACCGCTGACTCCCGTGCTGGGCAAACATGATGGCAGAGCTGTCGGCCACCCATGGTGGCTTCGCATGGTGCGAAGCAGTTTCCGCAGCCTAGGAAGCGTGGACACGGAAGAGCTCTCGTGTGCCATCAGCCGCTATGATGAGCTGGTGATGGCGTTAATGCTCCTCAGGTTGCACCCATCGCTGCCCCGCGGACCAACAAGGTTCGTGAGACGTGGTCAGCGGTGGTGAAGTGCGACGACCCTGCGCTATCGGGGAAAGCCATAGCTGAAAAGGTGCGAACGATGGTTGCATCCTCCCTCGGAGTCAGAGTACATGAGGTACGTGAGCTCCGTCGAGGTGGTGGTGCGATCATTCGTACTCCTTCAGTTGGAGAGCTGCAGAAGGTGATGGCATCGAAAAGATTCGCTGAAGTTGGGCTGAATGTGGCACGGAACGCGGCCGAGAAGCCGAAGTTCGTAGTCTATGACGTTGACACAGCCATGGGCCCAGAAGAGTTCATGCAGGAGCTTCACGAAAACAACTTCGATAGCGAAATGACTCTGGCCCAGTTTAAAAAGTCGGTGCACCTGGTGACCAAGGCGTGGTCGGCAACTGACGGTGCCACTGTAAACGTGACGCTAGAGGTAGACGACCGGGCGATGGCGAAACTTGATGTAGGACGAGTTTACATTAATTGGTTTTCGTTCCGATGCCGATCACAGGTCCGCACCTATGCCTGCTACAGATGCGTGGGTTTCGACCACAAGGTCAGTGAATGCAGGCAAAAGGACAGTGTTTGCCGCCAGTGCGGGCAACAAGGCCACACCGCGGCAAAGTGCCAAAACCCGGTGGACTGCCGGAACTGCCGTCACAGAGGGCAACCTTCGGGGCATTATATGCTCTCGAACGCTTGCCCGATATACGGAGCGTTGCTAGCGAGGGTGCAAGCTAGACATTAATGTTTAGCTTCATCCAAGCGAACTGTGGCCGAGGCAGAGCTGCGACCATCAAGCTCGGAGTCCGACTCAGGAGATCGGAGTTAATGTTTGCTCTGGTGCAGGAGCCGTATCTTGGCGGGGATTAAATGGATGTGCTGCCTGAAGGAATGAGGGTTTTCACCGACCGGCGAGGGAAGGCAGCCATCCTAGTAGATCATCAGGAAGCCATCTGCATGCCAGTGGAAACCCTCACCACAGATTATGGCGTATGTCTGGTCGTTAAAGGGAGTTTTGACTCAATCTTCCTTTGCCCCGCATACTGCCAGTTCGATGCACCTCTGGAACCGTACCTCCGGTACATGGATGCGGTCCTGCTGCAGGCCAGCAGAACCCCCGCAATCCTGGGCCTCGACGCGAATGCAGTGTCCCCCATGTGGCTTAGCAAACTCTCTCGTCATGCCGAGGGGCAAGCTAACTACAGATGGGGTGAGCTGCTGTCAGAGTGGATGCTGGAGGCAAGAGTCGCCGCCCTAAACCAGTCAACAGAGGTGTACACGTTCGATAATCACAGAGCTACTAGTGATATCGACGTCACAATCGTCAATGAGGCAGCATCTATGTGGGCCACATATGAGTGGAGAGTGGACGAGTGGGAATTGAGTGACCACAACATCATTACTGTTGTGGCCGAACCAACTACCGCGCGCGAGTTACCATGCCCAGCATTAACCCCCCTCAACAACCACCTCCGCCTATGAAGCCCGCCCGGTAGGCGACATCAGCAAAGTGCCAACGCTGTATATATATATATTGATCACGAGCTACCATGCCAGCATAGCCTCGTCCCCCGCTACCTGAAACTCTGTTGCACCCGATGATGAAATCGGCATGAACACACACACACACACATATTCACACATACTGCGTGGTGGCGACGCTCTCGACGTTGAAATTAACATGAACCTACACACACACATACACACTGCGTAATCGCGACGTCCTCGTCTAGACTCGCTATCTAGAACTAACGGGATCAAAAGCACTGCTGCTTGCCCGTGCGTATACATTAAGAATAAAGCTTTCATCATTCTTGATCTTGACACCAAACCGAGCAGTTGATTTATTTAAACCTGGGCAGTAACTAACTAAGAGTAGAGAAAGGAGGACCCCCGATCCAACGGAGGCACCCGTAACTGGCGCAGCCGGACTAGAACTAAAAGGATTAACAACGCCTTTCACGTTCTTCGTTCCACTTCTGTAAACGGGTAAGTAAGTGAACAAGTGGCAGAAAAAAAAAAAACACAAGTTTGAGGAGCCAAGTGTAAATATATGGTTCTCAAAAAAAGAGAAGAAAAGGAAAAACTTCACACAAACAAGTTCAACAGTGACATACAGTATAATTACAAACTATTGTGACCGAATATGTGCACATCAATCGCTGAAAGGGCACCGGGATCACACATAAAAAAAATGTCTTTACATTCAAAGTGACCGAATATGTGCACATCAATCGCTGAAAGGGCACCGGGATCACTTATGACATACATAAAAAGTTAACATCATTCAGTGCTATGGCCAAATATGTGTACATCAATCGCTGATGAGACACCGGGACCATACATAAATAAGCAAAACAAATAAATCTAGTGTGACCGAATATGTGCACATCAATCGCTGAAAGGGCACCGGGATCACACATAAAAAAAAAATGTCTTTACATTCAAAGTGACCGAATATGTGCACATCAATCGCTGAAAGGGCACCGGGATCACTTATGACATACATAAAAAGTTAACATCATTCAGTGCTATGGCCAAATATGTGTACATCAATCGCTGATGAGACACCGGGACCATACATAAATAAGCAAAACAAATAAATCTAGTTCAATGTTGTGGCCGAATATGTGTACATCAATCGCTGAAAAGGCACCGGGACCACAACATTGAAAGAAATTAAACAATAAATCAGTAATAAAATCACTATGTGTGTCAGGTTGAACCTTTCCTTAAAAGCCATATACTTGTTCGCGAATGCTCCCAATTGAGAAACATTTGTCAAATTACAAATACACTCAACTTACTACTTCGGATTGTGTTACTGCCATGTGTTCATTTACTTATACAAACTGAATATAAATTTTTTATACTTACTAATGTACATAATATATTACAGTCAAACATTGGAGCCGACACTACAGGCAAAGAAAAATGGCGGTTGGTAATAGATTTTCGAAAATTAAACGAAAAAACCATCTCCGACCGTTATCCGATACCTAACATAGCAGACATACTGGACCGAATAGGTAGAACAAAATACTTCACAACAATAGACTTGGCAAGTGGATTCCATCAAATTGAGATGAATCCACAAGACGCGAACAAAACAGCTTTCACAGTCGAAAATGGGCATTACGAATTCACAAGAATGCCCTTCGGTCTGAAGAACGCACCAGCCACTTTTCAACGTGTGATGGACAACGTTCTAGGAGACCTTATAGGTAATGTTTGTCTGGTTTACCTAGACGACATTATTATATTCTCACCCTCACTGCAGAAACACATTAGCGACATTAAACTTGTTTTCTCTAAGCTACTGAATGCGAATCTAAAAATCCAACCTGCTAAGTGTAACTTCTTAAGGAAAGAAATTGACTTTTTGGGACACATTGTTACTCAGGAGGGAGTCAAGCCCAACCCAAACAAAATACAAGCTATTAAAGACTTTCCCTGCCCCAAAACCATCAGGGAAATCAAGTCATTTTTGGGATTACTTGGGTACTATAGGAAGTTTATCAAAGATTTCGCAAAAATAACAAAACCTATAACAAGACAATTAAAAGGAAAAAAATCAATAGTAATAGACGACGAATTTAGGAAAGCAGTCGAAATTTCAAAGAATTTATTATGCAACGACCCAATACTTATATTCCCCGACTTTACAAAACCATTCACGTTGACGACCGACGCAAACAACTACGCCATAGGGTCAGTGCTATCACAAGGCCCCGATACCAACGACAGACCCATATCCTTCGCTAGTAGAACGCTATCAGACACAGAGGTTCGATATTCCACCATAGAAAAAGAAATGCTAGCTATTATTTGGTCAGTAAGTCATTTTAGGCCATACCTTTTTGGCCAGAAATTTAAAATAGTCACAGATCACAAACCATTAGTCTGGTTAGAAAGCTTTAATGGTCAAAACCCTAAACTACTTCGGTGGAAAACTACCCTAGCCGCATACGATTACGAAGTAGTGTATAAAAAAGGCAAACAAAACGTGGTCGCTGATGCGCTTAGTCGAATAGAACCAAATTTAAACATAAACGAAAACCCACAAAAAATCCCAGTTGTCCAACAACCATTAAATCATTTCAATACACAAATTGTGTTCCACATTGGGGAAAAGTCTTCAGTACAAATCACAACACCATTTACGTACAAAACAAGACAAGTCATTTCAGAACCTACATATACCTTTGACACTATTTCTAACATCTTGCAATCAATTCTTAAACCAAACAAAATGACTGCAATATTTGCCCCAGATCAAATCTTTTTGCTCATAGAGGAAGCGTATAACAACTACTTCTCGGTGAACGACTCATATAAAATCTCCCGTTGCAAACTGTTCTTACCCGAAATAACCGAAACGGAAGACCAAAAAACAAGAATACTTACATACCACTTAAAGAACAACCACAGAGGTATCGACGAAACCTTTCAACACCTAAAAAGAGATATTTATTTCCCCCGCATGAAAGATATTATTACGCAAGTAATAAAAGACTGTGACATTTGCCTTACACTTAAATACGACAGGCAACCCCATAAACCAGCTATGCAATCACCACCTGCCCCACCAGGACCTTTAGAGGTGATCCACATAGATATTTACTTCGTCAATGGTACTTATAATCTAACTGTCATTGACAAATTTTCAAAGTTTCGCACAAGCATACCCGCTTGATAACAGAAACTCCATAAAAATCATTGCCGCCTTGTCTCAGTTCATGAGCAACTTTGGCATACCCAAAAAACTTGTTTTCGATCAGGGAACAATAATTTTCCGGAAACCTGTTTAACGATTTCCTTGCTCAATACGATATACTCCAACATACTACTTCATTCCAACAATCGACTGGTAATTCACCCGTCGAAAGACTTCACTCTACGTTAACAGAATTGTACAGAATAGTTATGAACCGTCGAAAAGAATTACACCTACAGTGCGAACATACCGAAATACTTAGCGAAGTATTAACAACCTACAATAACGCGATACATTCTAGCACAAATCACACCCCTTTCGAACTCTTTCACGGCAGGACACACATATTTGGAAAAACCATAACTTATGACAATCATCATGACTACCTCTCAAAACTAAATCAATTCAGACAAACACTATACCCCCAAATACAACAACACCTACAAAACACCACCGATAAGAGATTGGCTAAGTTAAATAAGGACAGGGAACCGCCAATTCTAGTTGAGGAAAATAATACTATATATAGGAAGGAAAACAGAAGAAACAAAATAACACCTAGATTTTCTCTACACAAGGTAGAAAGAGACAGAGGGATAACACTAATAACTACCAGAGGTCAGAAATTACATAAACAAAAAATTAGGAAACACATTAAAAGAACTGTGAACACCCAGTCCCAATCAAACACTAACACTTAATGAATTCAACTAAACATGAAAATGTAACAATTAAAAGACAAATTTGATAAACAGACAGGGACATTATTATCAGGATCATATATAAAATAGAACACGTAAATAACAAACAAGTTTCGATATAGAAATTTTTCGAAAATTACCAGAACCAAATTTTTAAAGAGCAATAACGTGGCCGAAAGCTTACTTGCTAGTAAGTTAGGCCTCATTTTCAAATTTATGTTTAATACACAACAATTAGAAGACATACGAATTTTATTTAATAAGCAAAATATAACCATAGAATTGGATGAACACATTAACAACTTTTGTAACCATCCTGTTAAACTCTTACTTGCAACACCAAACTATTATTTAAGGTTAAAAATCCATTTTTCAACTAGCAAATGTATCATTTCATTCAAACAATTCCCTTACCTATACATTGTTCATACTTCATTGTCTCCCACGACAAACTTACCATCGAGATACCACCAATGGAACGAATAGAAAATAACAAAACATTGAAAGTCCTATCACTCGAAAAACTGCACCTGGAGGCATTGGCAACAACCGGGAAAATGGACTACATAACTCAACAATACTTTACCGCTACGTACCTTGCATTGAGCATAGTACTAATACTTGTGATCTGTCTCCGAACCTGTAAAAGGCAGAAAACGATTTTTACCCAGCAACCCACCCACACACCTCACGTTGTCGAGTCGGCTATCCCTTCGTTATGGCCATCTCTCCGCACTAGGGGGGGAGGAGTTACCATGCCCAGCATTAACCCCCCTCAACAACCACCTCCGCCTATGAAGCCCGCCCGGTAGGCGACATCAGCAAAGTGCCAACGCTGTATATATATATATTGATCACGAGCTACCATGCCAGCATAGCCTCGTCCCCCGCTACCTGAAACTCTGTTGCACCCGATGATGAAATCGGCATGAACACACACACACACACATATTCACACATACTGCGTGGTGGCGACGCTCTCGACGTTGAAATTAACATGAACCTACACACACACATACACACTGCGTAATCGCGACGTCCTCGTCTAGACTCGCTATCTAGAACTAACGGGATCAAAAGCACTGCTGCTTGCCCGTGCGTATACATTAAGAATAAAGCTTTCATCATTCTTGATCTTGACACCAAACCGAGCAGTTGATTTATTTAAACCTGGGCAGTAACTAACTAAGAGTAGAGAAAGGAGGACCCCCGATCCAACGGAGGCACCCGTAACTCGCGCAATTGAGAGCATAGCTCCTGTGCTGTCCTGGAACTTCTGCAATGCACGTTGGCGATTGTTCAAGGAGGAAATGGTGAGTAGAACAGCCGAACTTCCGGAAAACTTTTCAGAGTCGCCGTTGGACCAGCTAGTTTCGACCCTGCGCAGTATAGTACATAGTGTATGTGATATTGCGCTGGGAAGGAAGTTGACTCGATCGCCCAGCAGGAGAGCACGTTGGTGGACTGCCGACCTCTGCGCTGCAAGGCGCGAAGTCCGAAGACTTCGTCGCCTGCTCCAAGATGGAAGGCGTCGAGATGACGATGCCGCTGTAGAGCTTGTAGTGGTCGAGCTGAGGCGTGCCTCAGCCAACTACAAGAAGCTCATTGGGAGGGCGAAGATGGATGACTGGAAACGCTTCGTGGGAGATCACGACGACCCATGGGGGCGCGTCTACAAGATTTGCCGAGGCCGCAGAAAGTGCACGGAGATTGGGTGCCTCAGCGTGAATGGCGAGCTGATCACTGATTGGGGTGACTGCGCACGAGTGCTCCTCCGCAATTTCTTCCCAGTTGCGGAGTCCGAAGCACCGACTGCCATCGCGGAGGAAGTCCCACCGGCCCTCGAAGTATTCGAGGTTGATGCATGTGTTGCCCGGTTGAAGAGCAGGCGCTCTCCCGGGTTGGACGGCATCAATGGCACTATCTGCAAGGCAGTCTGGCGCGCCATACCTGAGCACCTAGCATTGTTTTCATTGTTTTCCCGATGCATCCGATTGGGATACTTTCCAGCCGAGTGGAAGTGCCCACGAGTCGTCTCGCTGCTCAAAGGGCCAGATAAGGACAAGTGTGAGCCCTCCTCAAATAGAGGAATATGCTTGCTACCAGTCTTTGGTAAGGTGCTCGAAGCCATCATGGTGAATCGTGTGAGAGAAGTTCTTCCGGAAGGCTGCAGATGGCAATTTGGAATTCGCCAAGGACGATATGTGGAGGATGCTTGGAGGCACGTGAAGAGCAGTGTTGGCGCCAGCCCGGCGCAATACGTGCTCGGCACATTCGTGGACTTCAAAGGAGCATTTGACAACGTCGAGTGGAGTGCTGCACTCTGCCGAGTAGCCGACTTGGGATGCCGGGAAATGGGCTTGTGGCAGAGCTTATTCTCCGGCCGAAGAGCAGTGATTCGAAGCAGTTCCGGTACTGTGGATGAACCGGTAACTAGAGGCTGCCCGCAGGGATCAATCAGCGGCCCAGCGTCTCCATCCGTATTGCCAGCTGAGTGCATACGCGGATGACTTGCTGCTTCTCGTCGAGGGAAATTCCCGAGCTGTGCTAGAGGAAAAAGGAGCGCAACTAATGTCCATCGTAGAAACGTGGGGAGCGGAAGTTGGCGTTGCCGTCTCGACCAGCAAGACGGTAATCATGCTGCTGAAAGGTGCCTTGAGACATGCGCCTACGGTGAGGTTTGCTGGAGCGAACCTTCCGTATGTGCGTAGCTGTCGGTACCTTGGCATCATGGTCAGTGAAGGAATGAAATTCCTCACGCACATAGCTTCGCTTCGCCAGCGGATGACCGGAGTCGTTGGAGCATTGGCGCGTGTGCTTCGAGCCGACTGGGGCTTCAGTCCTCGGACCAGGCGGACGATATATGACGGACTCATGGCACCTTGTGTGCTGTTTGGTACCCCGGTATGGTATGACACCGCGGAACAAGTAGCTGCCCAGAGGCGACTAGCCTCCTGCCAGAGGCTAATCCTGCTTGGATGCCTTTCGGTATGCCGAACAGTGTCCACAGTGGCACTGCAGGTACTTGGTGGAGCTCCCCCGCTTTATCTGGCTGCTAAGTTATTAGCGGGCAAATACAAGCTAAAACGTGGATTCCCGCTGGAGGAGAACGACTGGCTTTACGGCGAGGACATTGGGTGTCTAAAGCTGGAGCAGAGGAAGACTCGCCTAGAAGAGTGTTTATCCAGAGTTGGCAGAACAGATGGGACACCATTTTTGGTTCTCGATGAAGGACTCTTTTCTGCGTACAAGGCACCGGTCGTTCAATGCATTTTGCACGGGAGAGCCTTCAGCGATACCACTGCTTGCGCATGTGTAGATCCATATGAGGACTGGATGCACATTTTGTGCGCTTGCCCCCTATATGCAGATCTGCGGGACCTAGATGGACTTGGAGTGCAGCGCCTTGCCGAAAACTGGATCTTCGAGAGAATCCTGGATGATCAAGAGAAGACTCAACGGCTGGCAATGTTCGCGGAGGAAGTGTTCCTGAGGAGGAGGGGCGTTTAGCTCAACATCTTTGCCGTGTGGTTAGCGGGCGAAAATACTACCACAGTCCGCTGTTGCTTGTCGTAAGAGACGACTAATACAGCGATAGGTTCCTCTAACCATGCTTGTCGGAGCAAAAGGGGGAGGCCCACCGAGCCTCTTTTCGGTACCACGGGTTGAGCAGCTATCCAAGACTGCTCATTGAGGTAGGCCCCCTGGTGGGAGTATCGTGGTGGCTGTGGTTGGTACCCATATCGCGGGTAGAGCCTTCATGCTCGACGTTTGAGTTACGGTGCTGGTTGCGCAAAACTCGGGTGCTGAGACCCAGAGATCAGTAGAGATTTTAGGTAGATCTCGCTCCTCAGCAAGGGGGAGTGCTTGCCCGGCAAGCAAGTACTCGAATTGCTACCGGGGTGGTCGCTATGTACATAGCTATAGCTTCTAGCCCGGGACGCTTGTCTGACGTATTCAGACACATGCACCATATGCTCACTTGTGGGTGTATAGGGTGCCGTGGTTGTAATCCCTTCAGTGTGGAACACGCCACGTAAAACAAGTTCGGAGGGATCCGAAAAGCATACATTGTCCCTATCTACTATCTAGCGAAACCACAGCCAAGGGAACGGGCTTGGAATAATTAGCGGGGAAAGAAGACCCTTTTGAGCTTGACTCTAATCTGGCAGTGTAAGGAGACATAAGAGGTGAAGAATAAGTGGGAGATATTAGACCTCGGTTTGCTATCGTCAATGAAATACCACTACTCTTATTGTTTCCTTACTTACTTGATTAAATGGAACGTGTATCATTTCCTAGCTATTATACGGATATATTTATTATATCTTATGGTATTGGGTTTTGATGCAAGCTTCTTGATCAAAGTATCACGAGTTTGTTATATAATCGCAAACAAATTCTTTAATAAAACGATGCATTTATGTATTTTTGATTTGAAAATTTGGTATAACTCCAATTACTCAGGTATGATCCAATTCAAGGACATTGCCAGGTAGGGAGTT
>NW_007931106.1:23222-26193 GCF_000001215.4 Drosophila melanogaster
GTAGGCTATTGACTCTGGCCACTGCACACTGTGCCCAATCCTCCTGTATCGCAGGCAGTTCAGTGAACTGTGTGCCGCTTTTGATGAGCATGGCCGCTCCTCCTCGAGCTCTACCTGATGGGTGGTTGGCTGTGATGAGGTCGTATCCGGAGATGATGAAGTGGGATCTGGGGCAAAAATGGGATTCTGAGACCAATAAAATATCGATGTTGTCGGTTTTGATGGTGTGCTCAACTTCGGCTTTGCTTCTCTGCAAGCCGTTCGCGTTCCAGAAGACTATGTTGAGACTTATTTGCATGACTTGCTGTTGAGGATGGAAGCAACAAGCTGCGTCATCTGAGCAAACATCTTCTCCATCATTCTTTCGACCAGGCTCTCAAATCGAGTGAACATAGCCTCCATGTGTTTAGGTTGTGGGGCTTCAGGTGGGGTTGGGGGTGTCGGTGGGGGAGTGCTTGCTTGGGACTTGCGTGTGCCACTTAGCGCGTCTCTATAGCTCATACCGTTTGTAATATTTGGGAGCTCAAAGGAGGGCTTGATGTTGCTTTCCATGCTCCTTGCTTTGGGCTTAGGAGCTTGTTGAGCCTTTGCCTTCTTATACGCGGGGCACCCTTTGAACGACGCTGGATGGTCGGCTTGACAGTGTAGGCAGCATGCTTTCTCGTCTTCCTTTTTTTCACACGCCCTGGAGTCGTGGAGGCCACCACACTTGACGCAGCGAAACTCTAAAAAGCAGTAGCGCTGGGTGTGTCCGAACCCTTGACATCTGAAGCACTGCGGAACATCGTTGAATTTCAGAGGCGGCTCAACGGTGACGACCGACCTGCAGATTCTCTTGAGTTTGTAGATATCTGTATTGTTGCTCGCAGGTTCCAGGTTTACAAAGAAGATCCCCAGGGGTTCCTTTGATTTTTTGCCGATTGGGTTGTGCAGGTCCCTGACAGTATGGCCATGTTTCAAGAGTTCCTCTCTAATCTCCGTTTGGTCGGTTGTGTGATGCAGTCCTTTGATGACTACTCTGTACGCTCTCTCGTCCTTAGGTTGAAATGTGCGGTGCCTTTTGTTCTGGGTCACAAGCTGCTGACGAAGGGCTGAGTAGGATTCCTTGTCAGGCATCATTACTCGTACATTGTTGTTTCTCTCAGTTTTGTACGAGAATTCCTTGTGGGCACCGACGAGAGTCGTAATCATCCTGACAAGCGCTGAGATGTTGGTCACGTCTGGGATGTAGATCGGGGGTGGCTTGATGGTCTTCGGGGTCGGGTTGGGTTTTTTCATGGTTGTTGGGGTGATGGGGGGTGCTGGTCCTGGAAAACTCCTAGTTTGCTGAAAAAAAGACCACTCGAAAAAACACTCGAAGACTTGTAGAATTAGCGCGGGCGCGACCGGGCGTATGTTTTATTGATCGTGGTTAGTTTTACACTAAAGCTTATTCTAATGCGTTGGGTTCTCCCAAGCGCAGCGGAGACTCCTCTGAGACTCTGTGGTGAAGAGCGGGAGAGCGTAAGAGGGAGTGGAGAACGTAAGAGGGAGCGGAGAGCGGGTGACAGTCCAAACCCCGTAACTCGAACAATGGTTTTTGGAGCAGATTCCTCAACAGGGGTTTGCTGCTCGTTGTCGGTGTTGTCGTCGTCATCGTCTTCGTCCTCAGTGCTGGACAGGAGGGCGAAGGAGTTATTTTCCAGCTTCTTGCGCAGAGCTGCGCTGCTGCTGGGCACGTTGTCGGCGGCTACATTAGCGTCTCTGCTCGCTGCTTTGCGCTTCCCCAGGCTCTGACTACGAGGAGCTGCTATCGCTTGAGCTGCTGCTTTTCACCTTCTCCTTGAGCGCCTTCTTTCTAGGCACTTTGGTCAGCTTGGTGGGTCGCGGGGGGGCTTGCCAGTCCATGTTGTCTCGAATGTACCTGTTGATACCGATAACACGCACGCACGAGTGCGTTGGTAGTGGTAGCGATACCGTAAGGTTCGCCGGCTGAACCAATCACGGTGCGCGAAGAAATCTCGCGACACTACGTAGCGGTTTTAGAGTAGCGGGACTTTGAGCACGAAAATAACTTGCCGTCGGTCCGTAGGCACGTCTGCACTCGTTGAGTGTTCGATCGCGACTGTTCAATTTAGTGACGCATATGATATTGTCCCTATCATATAATTAGTATAAACAATTTAAAGAATTTTATCAAGAGTAGCCAAACACCTCGTCATCAATTTAGTGACGCATATGATATTGTCCCTATCATATAATTAATATAAAGAATTTAAAGAATTTTATCAAGAGTAGCCAAACACCTCGTCATCAATTTAGTGACGCATATGATATTGTCCCTATCATATAATTAATATAAAGAATTTAAAGAATTTTATCAAGAGTAGCCAAACACCACCTCGTCATCAATTTAGTGACGCATATGATATTGTCCCTATCATATAATCAATATAATAACTTTAAAGAATTTTATCAAGAGTAGCCAAACACCTCGTCATTAATTACTATAATAGGTAGGCAGTGGTTGCCGACCTCTCATATTGTTCAAAACGTATGTATTCATATGATTTTGGCAATTATATGAGTAAATTAAATCATATACATATGAAAACGAATATTTATATATGTATAAGTCAAAAATGTTGAAATATTCCCATATTCTCTAAGTATTATAGAGAAAAGCCATTTTAGTGAATGGATATAGTAGTGTAAGCTAGCTGTTCTACGACAGAGGGTTCAAAAACTACTATAGGTAGGCAGTGGTTGCCGACCTCGCATTGTTCGAAATATATATTTCGTATTATGATTATATTGGTTACTTATAATAAAGTATATTATTATCCGTACAAATTTGTTTCTCAGTTCTTTTTGAACACGGGACTTGGCTCCGCGGATAATAGGAATATACGCTATTTTAGATAATATCGTTGAAACAAAAGTCAAGTTTCTATTATACATAGAATAACAAATCGTTTCCATATATTATCGT
>NW_007931106.1:26693-27447 GCF_000001215.4 Drosophila melanogaster
AAATCATAGAATGCCTTAGGATATAAGTCATAAAATCATGTATCCAATAAGAACCCAAATTCTGGTGACAATAACAAATCCAGCCTACCCTAATGTAAACATTAACATCCGCTGCCGAATCAGTTATTCCCACCAAAGGGTCAAAACCGCTTACGCAGCTCAAGTTCTCGGCTGATCAGTACCCATGAGTGATCCACTCAAGAAGGCACCCAATCCAACAGACATAAACATCCGCAGCCGCATTCGCGACTCCCACCAGAGGGTCAAAACTGCTAACACAGCTTTAAGGGTCAAAACTTTCCACGTAGCTCAAACTCGGCTGATCTATATCCATGCGCAATCCACTCAAGAGAGCGCCTAATTAACGTACACATAAATGAGAGCCTATGTACGCTCAATATGAAGAAGTAAATAAGCTCAGCCAAGGGTTTGCTAAGCGTTCGCTTTGCAAATTAGATTTAGATTTTATTCATACTTCAATTGTGTAAGACGTGAATTTGTCTCCGACATTCGCTTAAGTTTTTTGATCAATAAAAATACTTTTTTTTTATAAACCAACAAACCGCGAAGTTGTAATTATATATATATTATATATATATGATCTTCTTGATATATTGGTAAATTAAGTAGAATTTAAAAATGGAAATACGAATTACGAGTGCTATATAAAAATGGCCGTATTCGAATGGATTTATTTTTATAAATATATTTAAAATTTTTACCCAAATTTATATTATATTCAATAATATAAAAA
>NW_007931105.1:0-1737 GCF_000001215.4 Drosophila melanogaster
CAAGTGAGCATATGGTGCATGTGTCTGGATACGCCAGACAAGCGTCCCGGACTAGAAGCTATAGATATGTACATAGCGACCACCCCGGTAGCAATTCGAGTACTTGCTTGCCGGGCAAGCACTCCCCCTTGCTGAGGAGCGAGATCTAAAATCTCTACTGATCTCTGGGTCTCAGTACCCGAGTCTCCCGCAGATCTGCATATAGGGGGCAAGCGCACTAAATGTTCATCCAGTCCTCATATGGATCTCCACATGCGCAAGCAGTGGTATCGCTGAGGGCTCTCCCGTGGAAAAATGCATTGAACGACCCGTGCCCTGTAAGCAGGAAAGACGTCCTCATCGAGAATCCAAAACATGAATCCCGATAGGCAAGAGTGACGTATGGGATAAACCTATGCGTCACCCGTCCTGGTTCGCTGTCGTCGTCCCATCTGTTCTGCCAACTCTAAATTAAACACTCCTCTAGGCGAGTCTTCCTCTGCTCCAAGCTTAGACACGCAATGTCCGTGCCGTAAAGCCAGTCGTTCTCCTCCAGCGGGAATCCACGTTTTAGCTTGTATTTGACCGCTAATAACTTAGCAGCCAGATCAAGCGGGGGAGCTCCACCAAGTACCTGCAGTGCCACTGTGGACACTGTTCGGCATACCGAAAGGCATCCAAGCAGGATTAGCCTCTGGCAGGAGGCTAGTCGCCTCTGGGCAGCTACTTGTTCCGCGGTGTCATACCATACCGGGGCACCAAACAGCACACAAGGTGCCATGAGTCCATCATATATGGTCCGCCTGGCTCGAGGACTGAAGCCCCATTCGGCTCGAAGCACACGCGCCAATGCTCCAACGACTCCGGGCATCCGCTGGCGAAGCGAAGCTATGTGCGTGAGGAATTTCATTCCTTCACTGACCGTGATGCCAAGGTACCGACAGCTACGCACATACGGAAGGTTCGCTCCAGCAAACCTCACGGTAGGCGCACGTCTCAAGGCACCTTTCAGCATGATTACAGTCTTGCTGGTCGAGACGGCAACGCCAACTTCCGCTCCCCACGTTTCTACGATGGACATTAGTTGCGCTCCTTTTTCCTCTAGCACAGCTCGGGAATTTCCCTCGACGAGAAGCAGCAAGTCATCCGCGTATGCACTCAGCTGGCAATACGGCTGGAGACGCTGAAGCAGTACATCCATCAGTATGTCCCAGAAAAATGGGCCGCTGATTGATCGTTGCGGGCAGCCTCTAGTTACCGGTACATCCACAGTACCGGAACTGCTTCGGATCACTGCTCTTCGGCCGAGAAAAAGCTCTGCCACAAGCCCATTTCCCGGCATCCCAAGTCGGGTAGTCGGCAGAGTGCAGCACTCCATTCGACGTTGTCGAATGCTCATTTGAAGTCCACGAATGTGCCGAGCACGTATGGCGCCGGGCTGGCGCCAACACTGCTCTTCACGTGCCTCCAAGCATCCTCCACACATCGTCCTTGGCGAAATCCAAATTGCATCTGCAGCCTTCCGGAAGAACTTCTCTCACACGATTCACCATGTTGGCCTCGAGCACCTTACCAAAGACTGGTAGCAAGCTTATTCCTCTATATCAGGAGGGCTCACACTTGTCCTTATCTGGCCCTTTGAGCAGCGAGACGATTCGTGGGCACTTCCACTTGGCTGGAAAGTATCCCAATCGGATGCATCGGGAAAACAATGATGCTAGGTGCTAACTGCCTTGCAGATAGTGCCATTGATGCCGT
>NW_007931105.1:3237-4822 GCF_000001215.4 Drosophila melanogaster
ACACGATTCACCATGATGGCCTCGAGCACCTTACCAAAGACTGGTAGCAAGCATATTCCTCTATATGAGGAGGGCTCACACTTGTCCTTATCTGGTCCTTTGGGCAGCGAGACAACTCGTGGGCACTTCCACTCGGCTGGAAAGTATCCCAATCGGATGCATCGGGAAAACAATGATGCTAGGTGCTCAGGTATGGCGCGCCAGACTGCCTTGCAGATAGTGCCATTGATGCCGTCCAACCCAGGAGAGCGCCTGCTCTTCAACCGGGGAACACATGCATCAACCTCGAATACTTCGAGGGCCGGTGGGTCTTCCTCCGCGATGGCAGTCGGTGCTTCGGACTCCGCAACTGGGAAGAAATTGCGGAGGAGCACTCGTGCGCAGTCACCCCAATCAGTGATCAGCTCGCCATTCACGCGGAGGCACCCAATCTCCGTGCACTTTCTGCGGCCTCGGCAAATCTTGTAGACGCGCCCCCATGGGTCGTCGGCATGATCTCCCACGAAGCGTTTCCAGTTATCCATCTTCGCCCTCCCAATGAGCTTCTTGTAGTTGGCTGAGGCACGCCTTAGCTCGACCACTACAAGCTCTACAGCGGCATCGTCATCTCGACGCCTTCCATCTTGGAGCAGGCGACGAAGTCTTCGGACTTCGCGCCTTGCAGCGCAGAGGTCGGCAGTCCACCAACGTGAGCTCTTGCTGGGCGATCGAGTCAGCTTCCTTCCCAGCGCAATATCACATACACTATGTACTATACTGCGCAGGGTCGAAACTTGCTGGTCCAACGGCGACTCTGAAAAGTTTTCCGGAAGTTCGGCTGTTCTACTCACCATTTCCTCCTTGAACAATCGCCAACGTGCTCTCAACTGCGGCCACAACAGTAATAATGTTGTGGTCACTCAATTCCCACTCGTCCACCCTCCACTCATATGTGGCCCACATAGATGCTGCCTCATTGACGATTGTCACGTCGATATCACTAGTAACTCTGTGATTATCGAACGTGTACACCTCTGTTGACTGGTTTAGGGCGGCGACTCTTGCCTCCAGCATCCACTCTGACAGCAGCTCACCCCATCTGTAGTTAGCTTGCCCCTCGGCATGACGAGAGAGTTTGCTAAGCCACATGGGGGACACTGCATTTGCGTCGAGGCCCAGGATTGCGGGGGTTCTGCTGGCCTGCAGCAGGACCGCATCCATGTACCGGAGGTACGGTTCCAGAGGTGCATCGAACTGGCAGTATGCGGCGCAAAGGAAGATTGAGCCAAAACTCCCTTTAACGACCAGACATACCCCATATTCTGTGGTGAGGGTTTCCACTGGCATGCAGAAGGCTTCCTGATGATCCACTAGTATGGCTACCTTCCCTCGCCGGTCGGTGAATACCCTCATTCCTTCAGGCAGCACATCCATTTCATCCCCGCCAAGATACGGCTCCTGCACCAGAGCAAACATTAACTCCGATCTCCTGAGTCGGACTCCGAGTTCGATGGTCGCAGCTCTGCCTCGGCCACAGTTCGCTTGGATGAAGCTAAACATTAATGTCTAGCTTGTACCCTCGCTAGCAACGCTCCGTATATCGGGC
>NW_007931105.1:9822-33320 GCF_000001215.4 Drosophila melanogaster
TACTTGAAAATGCTTCTAAGCCCAACGTATATGAAGTCATCAATAATGACGATGTACGAAAAATAGTGACCTTGCATATAACTGACACATTATGTTTCTTTAAACATGGTAAGAAAATTATTGCAAGAATTGAGATTAGCGACATATATACTAATGGAACTCTCGACTTAGGTCAGTTCTTCCACAGGCTTAAAAAAGAAGCCGGTATACTTGGTATCAGCCAACTCAAAATGGCACCGAGCGGAAAGATCTTTGAATTAATTTCAACTGAAACTTTCAAAAATATGGGCAATGAATTTTTAAAACAAATAAGAGTAGCGCTACTCAAGCCGGTGACCACAATATCTGATGATATTGAAAAAGAAGCAATACTGTCTACATTTCACAATAATCCTATTCAACGAGGTCATACTGGCATTTCAAGAACGCTAGCAAAAATCAAAAGACATTACTTTTGGAAAGGGATGATAAATTTCATATCTCAGTACATACGTAAATGTCCAAAATGTCAGAAAGCAAAAACAACAAAGCACATAAAGACCCCTTAAAACAACTACAGACATACCAATTAAAGCATTTGACAAAGTCATTATTGACACAGTTGGACCATTACCCAAATCAGACAATGGTCATGAATAAATAATTACTTTAATATGTGATCTGACCAAATACCTTGTTGCTATCCCCATAGCAAACAAAAGTGCTAGTACAGTAGTCAAGGCTATATTCGAATCATTCATTCTCAAATACGGCCCGATGAAGACGTTCATCACCGATATGGGAACAGAATATAGAAACACAATCATGAACGAACTTTGTAAATATTTGAAAATAAACAATATTACATCAACAGCTCACCACCATCAAACACTTGGTACGGTAGAGAGAAGCCACAGAACACTTAATGAATATTTACGTTCATACATATCAGTCGATAAAACTGATTGGGACGTATGGCTTAACTATGTCGTATATTGTTTCAATACTACACCATCAATGGCACATAACTATTATCCATATGAATTAGTATACAGCAAAACACCTAATTTACCTAAAGAATTAAACATTAAAAATAACATAGACCCTATATACAACATAGATAATTACGCAATAGAATCTAGATACAGATTAGAAATGGCATACAAAAGAGCCAGAATAATGTTAGAAAACCATAAACGTAAAAATAAGGAATACTACGATAGGAAAGTACTATATAAGGAAATAATAATTAACGATAAAGTTCTTTTAAGAAATGAAACAGGACATAAACTAGACAATAGATATTTAGGACCATATACAGTAGTAGGAATAGAAGAACCAAACAATATAATAATAAAAGACAATAAAAACAAAACTCAAATGGTTCATAAGGATAGATTAAAAACTTTTAACCAATAACGTAATTTTTCATTAAATAACAAATAAATACGAAACATTTAAACTCTCAATTTTATTCAATAGAAAACACACATATTATTCTTATCATCATCATGCAACCGATTGGTCTGATCAACCACATCAACAGAATATGGTAATGATGACAATAATATACAAACATAAAAAAAATAAAATACAAAAATTTCATGAATTTACGAATTTACAAAGAGACACAATATTTTTAAATCTACAAAATAGATACAATATACAATATACAATACAATATACACACATATAAATAAATAACAAATCAAAATACAATTTTATATACACAAAAAAAAAAAAAAAAAAAAACCACCCCAAAACCAAAAATGGCAAAAACAAAAAAAAAATAATTATAATTTTTTTAAAAATTACTACATATATTACGTCATTTCTTTAAAAAGGGAGGTGTCGTGTATCTACCCTCAATATGTAGAGTAGAGTTAATATGTAAGTAAGTAATATGTAAAGTAGAGTTAATATGTAAGTAAGCAAAAGACCACCAACACTTACATGAACACTCCAGGTCTTGAAATACGATCGAGCGCTTAAACATAAGCCGATCGCGGAGCGTGAGAGTGCCGAGCATGCACCTAGCAGCTCAAGTGATTAAAATAAGATAAGATAAGATAACAAACACGTAGTCTTAAGCACGTCATGTGCGGGTGGCTGTACCCAAGAACAGCAAAGTGAATTCATTCGAATAAACCGCTTCAAGCAGAGCAGAGCCAAGTCTATTATATCAACTACAAAAATAACGTATAACCTTGAACCTATTACATAGTATTCTCGCCCGCTAACCACACGGCAAAGATGTTGAGCTAAACGCCCCTCCTCCTCAGGAACACTTCCTCCGCGAACATTGCCAGCCGTTGAGTCTTCTCTTGATCATCCAGGATTCTCTCGAAGATCCAGTTTTCGCCAAGGCGCTGCACTCCAAGTCCATCTAGGTCCCGCAGATCTGCATATAGGGGGCAAGCGCACAAAATGTGCATCCAGTCCTCATATGGAACTCCACATGCGCAAGCAGTGGGGGCTCTCCCGTGCAAAAATGCATTGAACGACCCGTGCCCTGTAAGCAGGAAAGACGTCCTCATCGAGAATCCAAAACTTGAATCCCGATAGGCAAGAGTGACGTATAGGATAAACCTATGCGTCACCCGTCCTGGTTCGCTGTCGTCGTCCCATCTGTTCTGCCAACTCTGGATTAAACACTCCTCTAGGCGAGTCTTTCTCTGCTCCCAGCTCAGACACGCAATGTCTTCGCCGTAAAGCCAGTCGTTCTCCTCCAGCGGGCATCCACGTTTTAGCTTGTATTTGACCGCTAATAACTTAGCAGCCAGATCAAGCGGGGGAGCTCCACCAAGTACCTGCAGTGCCACTGTGGACACTGTTCGGCATACCGAAAGGCATCCAAGCAGGATTAGCCTATAGCAGGAGGCTAGTCGCCTCTGGGCAGCTACTTGTTCCGCGGTGTCAGACCATACCGGGGCACCAAACAGCACACAAGGTGCCATGAGTCCATCATATATGGTCCGCCTGGCTCGAGGACTAAAGCCCCAGTCGGCTCGAAGCACACGTTCAGAATGTTCAGTATGTCCCAGATAAATGGGCCGCTGATTGATCCCTGCGGGCAGCCTCTAGTTACCGGTACATCCACAGTACCGGAACTGCTTCGGATCACTGCTCTTCGGCCGGAGAAAAAGCTCTGCCACAAGCCCATTTCCCGGCATCCCAAGTCGGCTAGTCGGCAGAGTGCAGCACTCCATTCGACGTTGTCGAATGCTCCTTTGAAGTCCACGAATGTGCCGAGCACGTATTGCGCCGGGCTGGCGCCAACACTGCTCTTCACGTGCCTCAAAGCATCCTCCACACATCGTCCTTGGCGAAATCCAAATTGCCATCTGCAGCCTTCCGGATGAACTTCTCTCACACGATTCACCATGATGGCCTCGAGCACCTTACCAAAGACTGGTAGCAAGCATATTCCTCTATATGAGGAGGGCTCACACTTGTCCTTATCTGGCCCTTTGAGCAGCGAGACGACTCGTGGGCACTTCCACTCGGCTGGAAAGTATCCCAATCGGATGCATCGGGAAAACAATGATGCTAGGTGCTCAGGTATGGCGCGCCAGACTGCCTTGCAGATAGTGCCATTGATGCCGTCCAACCCGGGAGAGCGCCTGCTCTTCAACCGGGCAACACATGCATCAACCTCGAATACTTCGGCCGGTGGGACATCCTCCGCGATGGCAGTCGGTGCTTCGGACTCCGCAACTGGGAAGAAATTGCGAAGGAGCACTCGTGCGCAGTCACCCCAATCAGTGATCAGCTCGCCATTCACGCGGAGGCACCCAATCTCCGTGCACTTTCTGCGGCCTCGGCAAATCTTGTAGACGCGCCCCCATGGGTCGTCGGCATGATCTTCCACGAAGCGTTTCCAGTCATCAATCTTCGCCCTCCCAATGAGCTTCTTGTAGTTGGCTGAGGCACGCCTCAGCTCGACCACTACAAGCTCTACAACGGCATCGTCATCTCGACGCCATCCATCTTGGAGCAGGCGACGAAGTCTTCGGACTTCGCGCCTTGCAGCGCAGAGGTCGGCAGTCCACCAACGTGCTCTCCTGCTGGGCGATCGAGTCAACTTCTTTCCCAGCGCAATATCACATACACTATGTACTATACTGCGCAGGGTCGAAACTTGCTGGTCCAACGGCGACTCTGAAAAGTTTTCCGGAAGTTCGGCTGTTCTACTCACCATTTCCTCCTTGAACAATCGCCAACGTGCATTGCAGAAGTTCCAGGACGGCACAGGAGCTATGCTCTCAACTGCGCGCGCGGTAGTTGGTTCAGCCACAACAGTAATGATGTTGTGGTCACTCAATTCCCACTCGTCCACTCTCCACTCATATGTGGCCCACATAGATGCTGCCTCATTGACGATTGTCACGTCGTGTACACCTCTGTTGACTGGTTTAGGGCGGCGACTCTTGCCTTCAGCATCCACTCTGACAGCAGCTCACCCCGTCTGTAGTTAGCTTGCCCCTCGGCATGACGAGAGAGTTTGCTAAGCCACATGGGGGACACTGCATTCGCGTCGAGGCCCAGGATTGCGGGGGTTCTGCTGGCCTGCAGCAGGACCGCATCCATGTACCGGAGGTACGGTTCCAGAGGTGCATCGAACTGGCAGTATGCGGCGCAAAGGAAGATTGAGCCAAAACTCCCTTTAACGACCAGACATACGCCATAATCTGTAGTGAGGGTTTCCACTGGCATGCAGATGGCTTCCTGATGATCCACTAGGATGGCTGCCTTCCCTCGCCGGTCGGTGAAAACCCTCATTCCTTCAGGCAGCACATCCATTTCATCCCCGCCAAGATACGGCTCCTGCACCAGAGCAAACATTAACTCCGATCTCCTGAGTCGGACTCCGAGCTCGATGGTCGCAGCTCTGCCTCGGCCACAGTTCGCTTGGATGAAGCTAAACTTTAATGTCTAGCTTGCACCCTCGCTAGCAACGCTCCGTATATCGGGCAAGCATTCAAAAGCATATAATGCCCCGAAGGTTGCCCTCTGTGACGGCAGTTCCGGCAGTCCACCGGGTTTTGGCACTTTGCCGCGGTGTGGCCTTGTTGCCCGCACTGGCGGCAAACACTGTCCTTTTGCCTGCATTCACTGACCTTGTGGTCGAAACCCACGCATCTGTGGCAGGCATAGGTGCGGACCTGTGATCGGCATCGGAACGAAAACAACGTCCTACATCAAGTTTCGCCATCGCCCGGTCGTCTACCTCTAGCGTCACGTTTACAGTGGCACCGTCAGTTGCCGACTACGCCTTGGTCACCAGGTGCACCGACTTTTTAAACTGGGCCAGAGTCATTTCGCTATCGAAGTTGTTTTCGTGAAGCTCCTGCATGAACTCTTCTGGGCCGATGGCTGTGTCAACGTCATAGACTACGACCTTCGGCTTCTCGGCCGCGTTCCGTGCCACATTCAGCCCAACTTCAGCGAATCTTTTCGATGCCATCACCTTCTGCAGCTCTCCAACTGAAGGAGTACGAATGATCGCACCACCACCTCGACGGCGCTCATGTACCTCATGTACTCTGATTTCGAGGGAGGGTGCAACCATCGTTCGCACCTTTTCAGCTATGGCTTTCCCCGATAGCGCAGGGTCGACGCACTTCACCACCGCTGACCACGTCTCACGAACCTTGGTGGTCCGCGGGGCAGCGATGGGTGCAACCTGAGGCATCTGGGGAGCATTGGCGGCAGTAGTGTTCGCCTTGGACGGCGGCGGCGGCGGTGGTGGCATAGCGAGCCGCGTCTCCAGTTCTCAGCCACATCACCAGCTCATCATAGCGGCTGATGGCACACGAGAGCTCTTCCGTGTCCACGCTTCCTAGGCTGCGGAAACTGCTTCGCACCATGCGCTGGGTGGCCGACAGCTCTGCCATCATGGCTGTTTGCCCAGCACGGGCGGCAGCGGTGGCAGCGATTTTAGCGGCAGTGGAAACAGCAGGGGCAACAGTGAGATCAACAGCGGTGTCAGCATCGAGGGGGGGGGGGGGGGCAGCATCGAAGGCAGCGCTTGACGTAGCCGCCCGGGCATCCTCCAGCGATGAAAACGCCTCCTCCAGCACACCAACGGGTTCTGGCACTCCATTCGAGGCCAGAGCAACCAGTTTCGCCTGCGTTGGCGCCGAGCTCTTGGAGGCCAGATGGCCTCTACGCCTGCCTCCTCTTGATTTCCTTGAGGCACTGCTTCCGCTCAAGGCACTCACGCTGCTGTCGCTCTCCATCGGCATTGCTCCGATGGTGGCTCCTCCTTTTGTCGAATCCAGCAATCGTATGCTCACTGACACGGGCTAGTTGCTATGGTGGTAGAGCTCCACCTATTGGTAGAGTGCACTAAGCTGTCCCAAGACACAAACCTTAGCAGTGACTACCACCCATAAGCTTCTCACAGCTGTTCGAAAAGCTCACCCGCAAGCTCGCCTCGCAACACGTGCGGAGTGGAAAATTTCCAATAATTTATTGTTAATAACTTCCAAACCGCTTGTTTTTGAATCGCGAAAATTTGCGCACCACTTCCACGGAACACTAAATTACCTATTTGTTTACACTCCAAATACGGAAAACTAAGTTCTTCGCAATATGTCCACGAGCGCAACGAAAACACGTCCGTCGTTAATCCATTCATGCGCGTAGATAGGGACAATGTATGTTCGGATCACTTCGAACTTGTTTTACGTGGCGTGTTCCTCACTGAAGGGATTACAACCACGGCACCCTATACACCCACAAGTGAGCATATGGTGCATGTGTCCGTAACTCAAACGTCGAGCATGAAGGCTCTACCCGCGATATGGGTACCAACCACATCCACCACGATACTCCCACCAGGGGGCCTACCTCAATGAGCAGTCTTGGATAACTGCTCAACCCGTGGTACCGAAAAGAGGCTCGGTGGGCCTCCCCCTTTTGCTCCGACACCGACAAGCATGGTTAGAGGAACCTATCGCTGTATTAGTCGTCTCTTACGACAAGCAACAGCGGACTGTGGTAGTATTCTCGCCCGTTAACCACACGGCAAAGATGTTGAGCTAAACGCCCCTCCTCCTCAGGAACACTTCCTCCGCGAACATTGCCAGCCGTTGAGTCTTCTCTTGATCATCCAGGATTCTCTCGAAGATCCAGTTTTCGCCAATGCGCTGCACTCCAAGTCCATCTAGGTCCCGCAGATCTGCATATAGGGGCAAGCGCACAAAATGTGCATCCAGTCCTCATATGGATCTCCACATGCGCAAGCAGTGGTATCGCTGAGGGCTCTCCCGTGCAAAAATGCATTGAACGACCCGTGCCCTGTAAGCAGGAAAGACGTCCTCATCGAGAATCCAAAACTTGAATCCCGATAGGCAAGAGTGACGTATGGGATAAACCTATGCGTCACCCGTCCTGGTTCGCTGTCGTCGTCCCATCTGTTCTGCCAACTCTGGATTAAACACTCCTCTAGGCGAGTCTTCCTCTGCTCCCAGCTTAGACACGCAATGTCCTCGCCGTAAAGCCAGTCGTTCTCCTCCAGCGTGAATCCACGTTTGAGCTTGTATTTGACCGCTAATAACTTAGCAGCCAGATCAAGCGGGGGAGCTCCACCAAGTATCTGCAGTGCCACTGTGGACACTGTTCGGCATACCAAAAGGCATCCAAGCAGGATTAGCCTCTGCCAGGAGGCTAGTCGCCTCTGGGCAGCTACTTGTTCCGCGGTGTCATACCATACCGGGGCACCAAACAGCACACAAGGTGCCATGAGTCCATCATATATGGTCCGCCTGGCTCGAGGACTGAAGCCCCAGTCGGCTCGAAGCACACGCGCGAATGCTCCAACGACTCCGGTCATCCGCTGGCGAAGCGAAGCTATGTGCGTGAAGAATTTCATTCCTTCACTGAACGTGATGCCAAGGTACCGACAGCTACGCACATACGGAAGGTTCGCTCCAGCAAACCTCACCGTAGGCGCACGTCTCAAGGCACCTTTCAGCAGCATGATTACCGTCTTGCTGGTCGAGACGGCAACGCCAACTTCCGCTCCCCACGTTTCTACGATGGACATTAGTTGCGCTCCTTTTTCCTCTAGCACAGAACGGGAATTTCCCTCGACGAGAAGCAGCAAGTCATCCGCGTATGCACTCAGCTGGCAATACGGCTGGAGACGCTGAAGCAGTACATCCATCAGTATGTCCCAGATAAATGGGCCGCTGATTGATCCCTGCGGGCAGCCTCTAGTTACCGGTACATCCACAGTACCGGAACTGCTTCGGATCACTGCTCTTCGGAGAAAAAGCTCTGCCACAAGCCCATTTCCCGGCATCCCAAGTCGGCTAGTCGGCAGAGTGCAGCACTCCATTCGACGTTGTCGAATGCTCCTTTGAAGTCCACGAATGTGCCGAGCACGTATTGCGCCGGGCTGGCGCCAACACTGCTCTTCACGTGCCTCCAAGCATCCTCCACACATCGTCCTTGGCGAAATCCAAATTGCCATCTGCAGTCTTCCGGAAGAACTTCTCTCACGCGATACACCATGATGTCCTCGAGCACCTTACCAAAGACTGGTAGCAAGCATATTCCTCTATATGAGGAGGGCTCACACTTGTCCTTATCTGGCCCTTTGAGCAGCGAGACGACTCGTGGGTACTTCCACTCGGCTGGAAAGTATCCCAATCGGATGCATCGGGAAAACAATGATGCTAGGTGCTCAGGTATGGCGCGCCAGACTGCCTTGCAGATAGTGCCATTGATGCCGTCCAACCCGGGAGAGCGCCTGCTCTTCAACCGGGCAACACATGCATCAACCTCGAATACTTCGAGGGCCGGTGGGACTTCCTCCGCGATGGCAGTCGGTGCTTCGGACTCCGCAACTGGGAAGAAATTGCGGAGGAGCACTTGTGCGCAGTCACCCCAATCAGTGATCAGCTCGCCTCGGCAAATCTTGTAGACGCGCCCCCATGGGTCGTCGGCATGATCTCCCACGAAGCGTTTCCAGTCATCCATCTTCGCCCTCCCAATGAGCTTCTTGTAGTTGGCTGAGGCACGCCTCAGCTCGACCACTACAAGCTCTACAACGGCATCGTCATCTCGACGCCTTCCATCTTGGAGCAGGCGACGAAGTCTTCGGACTTCGCGCCTTGCAGCGCAGAGGTCGGCAGTCCACCAACGTGCTCTCCTGCTGGGCGATCGAGTCAACTTCCTTCCCAGCGCAATATCACAAAGTTTTCCGGAAGTTCGGCTGTTCTACTCACCATTTCCTCCTTGAACAATCGCCAACGTGCATTGCAGAAGTTCCAGGACGGCACAGGAGCTATGCTCTCAACTGCGCGCGCGGTAGTCGGTTCGGCCACAACAGTAATGATGTTGTGGTCATTCAATTCCCACTCGTCCACTCTCCACTCATATGTGGCCCACATAGATGCTGCCTCATTGACGATTGTCACGTCGATATCACTAGTAGCTCTGTGATTATCGAACGTGTACACCTCTGTTGACTGGTTTAGGGCGGCGACTCTTGCCTCCAGCATCCACTCTGACAGCAGCTCACCCCGTCTGTAGTTAGCTTGCCCCTCGGCATGACGAGAGAGTTTGCTAAGCCACATGGGGGACACTGCATTCGCGTCGAGGCCCAGGATTGCGGGGGTTCTGCTGGCCTGCAGCAGGACCGCATCCATGTACCGGAGGTACGGTTCCAGAGGTGCATCGAACTGGCAGTATGCGGCGCAAAGGAAGATTGAGCCAAAACTCCCTTTAACGACCAGACATACGCCATAATCTGTGGTGAGGGTTTCCACTGGCATGCAGATGGCTTCCTGATGATCCACTAGGATGGCTGCCTTCCCTCGCCGGTCGGTGAAAACCCTCATTCCTTCAGGCAGCACATCCATTTCATCCCCGTCAAGATACGGCTCCTGCACCAGAGCAAACATTAACTCCGATCTCCTGAGTCGGACTCCGAGCTCGATGGTCGCAGCTCTGCCTCGGCCACAGTTCGCTTGGATGAAGCTAAACATTAATGTCTAGCTTGCACCCTCGCTAGCAACGCTCCGTATATCGGGAAAGCATTCGAGAGCATATAATGCCCCGAAGGTTGCCCTCTGTGACGGCAGTTCCGGCAGTCCACCGGGTTTTGGCACTTTGCCGCGGTGTGGCCTTGTTGCCCGCACTGGCGGCAAACACTGTCCTTTTGCCTGCATTCACTGACCTTGTGGTCGAAACCCACGCATCTGTGGCAGGAATAGGTGCGGACCTGTGATAGGCATCGGAACGAAAACCACTTAATGTAAACACGTCCTACATCAAGTTTCGCCATCGCCCGGTCGTCTACCTCTAGCGTCACGTTTACAGTGGCACCGTCAGTTGCCGACCACGCCTTGGTCACCAGGTGCACCGACTTTTTAAACTGGGTCAGAGTCATTTCGCTATCGAAGTTGTTTTCGTGAAGCTCCTGCATGAACTTTTCTGGGCCGATGGCTGTGTCAACGTCATAGACTACGACCTTCGGCTTCTCGGCCGCGTTCCGTGCCACATTCAGCCCAACTTCAGCGAATCTTTTCGATGCCTTCACCTTCTGCAGCTCTCCAACTGAAGGAGTACGAACAGTTCTGCCATCATGGCTGTTTGCCCAGCACGGGCGGCAGCGGTGGCAGTGGGGGCAGCGATTTTAGCGGCAGTGGAAACAGCAGGGGTAACAGTGAGATCAACAGCTTGGTCAGCAGCGCGGGGGGGGGGGGGAAGCATCGATGGCAGCGCTTGACGTAGCCGCCCGGGCATCCTCGAGGCCAGGGCAACCAGTTTCGCCTGCGTTGGCGCCGAGCTCTTGGAGAACAGATGGCCTTTACGCCTGCCTCGTCTTGATTTCCTTGAGGCACTGCTTCCGCTCAAGGCACTCACGCTGCTGTCGCTCTCCATCGGCATTGCTCCGATGGTGGCTCCTCCTTTTGTCAAATCCAGCAATCGTATGCTCACTGTCAGGGGCTACTTGCTATGGTGGTAAAGCTCCACCTATTGGTAGAGTGCACTAAGCTGTCCCAAGACACAAACCTTAGCAGTGACTACCACCAATAAGCTTCTCAAAGCTGTTCGAAAAGCTCACCCGCAAGCTCGCCACGCAACACGTGCGGAGTGGAAAATTTCCAATAATTTATTGTTAATAACTTCCAAACCGCTTGTTTTTGAATCGCGAAAATTTGCGCACCACTTCCACGGAACACTAAATTACCTATTTGTTTACTTCCAAATACGGAAAACTAAGTTCTTCGCAATATGTCCACGAGCGCAACGAAAACACGTCCGTCGTTAATCCATTCATGCGCGTAGATAGGACAATGTATGCTTTTCGGATCCCTCCGAACTTGTTTTACGTGGCGTGTTCCACACTGAAGGGATTACAACCACGGCACCCTATACACCCACAAGTGAGCATATGGTGCATGTGTCTGGATACGCCAGACAAGCGTCCCGGACTAGAAGCTATAGCTATGTACATAGCGACCACCCCGGTAGCAATTCGAGTACTTGCTTGCCGGGCAAGCACTCCCCCTTGCTGAGGAGCGAGATCTACCTAAAATCTCTACTGATCTCTGGGTCTCAGCACCCGAGTTTTGCGCAACCAGCACCGTAACTCAAACGTCGAGCATGAAGGCTCTACCCGCGATATGGGTACCAACCACAGCCACCACGATACTCCCACCAGGGGGCCTACCTCAATGACCAGTCCTGGATAGCTGCTCAACCCGTGGTACCGAAAAGAGGCTCGGTGGACGTCCCCCTTTTGCTATGACAAGCATGGTTAGAGGAACCTACCGCTTTATTAGTCGTCTCTTACGACAAGCAACAGCGGACTGTGGTAGTATTCTCGCCCGCTAATCACACGGCAAAGATGTTGAGCTAAACGCCCCTCCTCCTCAGGAACACTTCCTCCGCGAACATTGCCAGCCGTTGAGTCTTCTCTTGATCATCCAGGATTCTCTCGAAGATCCAGTTTTCGCCAAGGCGCTGCACTCCAAGTCCATCTAGGTCCCGCAGATCTGCATATAGGGGGCAAGCGCACAAAATGTGCATCCAGTCCTCATATGGATCTCCACATGCGCAAGCAGTGGTATCGCTGAGGGCTCTCCCGTGCAAAAATGCATTGAACGACCCGTGCCCTGTAAGCAGGAAAGACGTCCTCATCGAGAATCCAAAACTTGAATCCCGATATGCAAGGGTGACGTATGGGATAAACCTATGCGTCACCCGTCCTGGTTCGCTGTCGTCGTCCCATCTGTTCTCCCAACTCTGGATTAAACACCCCTCTAGGCGAGTCTTCCTCTGCTCCCAGCTTAGACACGCAATGTCCTCGCCGTAAAGCCAGTCGTTCTCCTCCAGCGGGAATCCACGTTTTAGCTTGTATTTGACCGCTAATAACTTAGCAGCCAGATCAAGCGGGGGAGCTCCACCAAGTACCTGCAGTGCCACTGTGGACACTGTTCGGCATACCGAAAGGCATCCAAGCAGGATTAGCCTCTGCCAGGAGGCTAGTCGCCTCTGGGCAGCTACTTGTTCCGCGGTGTCATACCATACCGGGGCACCAAACAGCACACAAGGTGCCATGAGTCCGTCATATATGGTCCGCCTGGCTCGAGGACTGAAGCCCCAGTCGGCTCGAAGCACACGCGCCAATGCTCCAACGACTCCGGTCATCCGCTGGCGAAGCGAAGCTATGTGCGTGAGGAATTTCATTCCTTCACTGACCGTCATGCCAAGGTACCGACAGCTACGCACATACGGAAGGTTCGCTCCAGCAAACCTCACCGTAGGCGCACGTCTCAAGGCACCTTTCAGCAGCATGATTGCCGGTCGAGACGGCAACGCCAACTTCCGCTCCCCACGTTTCTACGATGGACATTAGTTGCGCTCCTTTTTCCTCTAGCACAGCTCGGGAATTTCCCTCGACGAGAAGCAGAAAGTCATCCGCGTATGCACTCAGTTGCCGGCTGGAGACGCTGAAGCAGTACATCCATCAGTATGTCCCAGATAAATGGGCCGCTGATTGATCCCTGCGGGCAGCCTCTAGTTACCGGTACATCCACAGTACCGGAACTGCTTCGGATCACTGCTCTTCGGCCGGAGAAAAAGCTCTGTCACAAGCCCATTTCCCGGCATCCCAAGTCGGCTAGTCGGCAGAGTGCAGCACTCCATTCGACGTTGTCGAATGCTCCTTTGAAGTCCACTGCTCTTCACGTGCCTCCAAGCATCCTTCACACATCGTCCTTGGCGAAATCCAAATTGCCATCTGCAGCCTTCCGGAAGAACTTCTCTCACACGATTCACCATGATGGCCTCGAGCACCTTACCAAAGAGTGGTAGCAAGCATATTCCTCTATATGAGGAGGGCTCACACTTGTCCTTATCTGGCCCTTTGAGCAGCGAGACGACTCGTGGGCACTTCCACTCGGCTGGAAAGTATCCCAATCGGATGCATCGGGAAAACAATGATGCTAGGTGCTCAGGTATGGCGCGCCAGACTGCCTTGCAGATAGTGCCATTGATGCCGTCCAACCCGGGAGAGCGCCTGCTCTTCAACCGGGCAACACATGCATCAACCTCGAATACTTCGAGGGCCGGTGGGACTTCCTCCGCGATGGCAGTCGGTGCTTCGGACTCCGCAACTGGGAAGAAATTGCGGAGGAGCACTCGTGCGCAGTCACCCCAATCAGTGATCAGCTCGCCATTCACGCGGAGGCACCCAATCTTCGTGCACTTTCTGCGGCCTCGGCAAATCTTGTAGACGCGCCCCCATGGGTCGTCGCCATGATCTCCCACGAAGCGTTTCCAGTCATCCATCTTCGCCCTCCCAATGAGCTTCTTGTAGTTGGTTGAGGCACGCGTCAGCTCGACCAGTACAAGCTCTACAGCGGCATCGTCATCTCGACGCCTTCCATTTTGGAGCAGGCGACGAAGTCTTCGGACTTCGCGCCTTGCAGCGCAGAGGTCGGCAGTCCACCAACGTGCTCTCCTGCTGGGCGATCGAGTCAACTTCCTTCCCAGCGCAATATCACATACACTATGTACAATACTGCGCAGGGTCGAAGCTTGCTGATCCAACGGCGACTCTGAAAAGTTTTCCGGAAGTTCGGCTGTTCTACTCACCATTTCCTCCTTGAACAATCGAAAACGTGCATTGCAGAAGTTCCAGGACGGCACAGGAGCTATGCTCTCAACTGCGCGCGCGGTAGTTGGTTCGGCAACAACAGTAATGATGTTGTGGTCACTCAATTCCCACTCGTCCACTCTCCACTCATATGTGGCCCACATAGATGCTGCCTCATTGACGATTGTCACGTCGATATCACTAGTAGCTCTGTGATTATCGAACGTGTACACCTTTGTTGACTGGTTTAGGGCGGCGACTCTTGCCTCCAGCATCCACTCTGACAGCAGCTCACTCCGTCTGTAGTTAGCTTGCCCCTCGGCATGACGAGAGAGTTTGCTAAGCCACATGGGGGACACTGCATTCGCTTCGAGGCCCAGGATTGCGGGGGTTCTGCTGGCCTGCAGCAGGACCGCATCCATGTACCGGAGGTACGGTTCCAGAGGTGCACCGAACTGGCAGTATGCGGCGCAAAGGAAGATTGAGCCAAAACTCAATTTAACGATCAGACATACGCCATAATCTGTGGTGAGGGTTTCCACTGGCATGCAGATGGCTTCTTGATGATCCACTAGAATGGCTGCCTTCCCTCGCCGGTCGGTGAAAACCCCCATTCCTTCAGGCAGCACATCCATTTCATCCCCGCCAAGATACGGCTCCTGCACCAGAGCAACCATTAACTCCGATCTCCTGAGTCGGTCTCCGAGCTCGATGGTCGCAGCTCTGCCTCGGCCACAGTTCGCTTGGATGAAGCTAAACATTAATGTCTAGCTTGCACCCTCGCTAGCAACGCTCCGTATATCGGGTAAGCATTCGAGAGCATATAATGCCCCGAAGGTTGCCCTCTGTGACGGCAGTTCCGGCAGTCCACCGGGTTTTGGCACTTTGCCGCGGTGTGGCCTTGTTGCCCGCACTGGCGGCAAACACTGTCCTTTTGCCTGCATTCACTGACCTTGTGGTCGAAACCCACGCATCTGTGGCAGGCATAGGTGCGGACCTGTGATCGGCATCGGAACGAAAACCACTTAATGTAAACACGTCCTACATCAAGTTTCGCCATCGCCCGGTCGTCTACCTCTAGCGTCACGTTTACAGTGGCACCGTCAGTTGCCGACCACTGAAGCATTTCGATCGCCGACGTGTGAAGACGTTTTTATCGAGCTCCGCACAAAATCGGTTGTTTTGAGTGAAGTGAACTCCAAATAAAGTAAACTAAATAAAAAATCCGAAAGCGAAAGAGACGCTCTATGCGATGCAAGTTCGCTTAAATATATAGTGATTTGTTATCTTAAATAATAAAACTATGAGTCAGAACGATACTCGCGCACAGCGTCAGCGCGAGCATGACGAACGCCGGCTCTCAATTCAACGCAACAACGCGTACTTCTCCTACGTCTCACCGACAATCCCAAACGCAGACATCGAGCGGTCAATAACCCATAGCCCAAGAAACCTTCTTTTACCAACAAATCAAGAAAGAGCGCGCTCCTGCTCTCCCGCTCTATTAGCTCCGACAGAAGCCCCGCTACCTCCAACAACAACAGCTGGAGAAGGACCGACAGCCCGCTCTACCTCGTCATCGGCTGCACCCGCTCACCGCAAGCAATAAACGGTACTGCTGCACTACCAGCAAAACAAAACGAAAACGTAAACAAAAAAGCTGGGTCGACCTGGCAGACTAGAATGGACCGCTACATTACAATAAAGCGAAAGCTCAGCCAGGAAAATTCAGATTTGCTAAACAAGCCGAAAAATACGCGCGACAACTCTACCTTGATCAAAAATGTAGCCCCTGCAAATACCAACAGATTTGCCTTGCTGGTAGATACCGCTGAGGACGTGCCGCTGGGATCCGTTGATATCGAACCGAAGAAAACAAAGCCTCCGCCAATATACATCCGCGAGAAGAGCACAAGCGGTCTTGTAAATACTTTGATTGGCCTTATTGGAAAAGATAGCTTTCATATAATTCCCCTCGTAAGAGGTACTATCAATGAAATCAAACTTCAGACGAAAAGTCACAAACTATTTTACCGCACAAAAAATAGGCTTCTACACCTACCAGCTTAAAAGCAGCAAGGGCCTGCAAGTGGTCCTGAAGGGCATTGAGTCTGATGTTACGCCCGAAGAGATAACTGAGGCGCTAAAGGAAAAGGGATTTTACGCCAAAAGCGTGTTCAATATCAAAAACAGAAACAGGCAGCCCCAACCACTCTTCAAGATTGAGCTTGAACCAGAAAACAAGCCTCATAGAAAAAACGAGGTTCACCCAATTTACAAACTCCAGCTCCTTCTGCACCGTAGGATCACGGTAGAAGAGCCGCACAAACGTAACGCTCCTGTAGAATGTACAAACTGCCAAGAGTATGGCCACACGAGGTCATATTGTACACTTCGCCCGGTGTGCGTAGTCAGTGGAGATCTCCACGTCTCCAAACAGTGTCAAACTAACAAAGAAAATGCATGCGAAAAAAATGCAATAACTGTCCAATCTACAAAGAGCTGAAAATCCGTATTCACAAAAGAATGAACACGGCGCGGGCACACCAAGGAACAGCTACGCTGATACCATCAGAGACAAATCCTGAAGTAATTTTCTCGAAAGCAGCAAGTTTCGCTCCCTGGCCTACATCCAACACTACCAAGACAACTACCATTTGCTAACGTTTTAAAATCAGGTATGATGCCTCCAACCCAAAATTCCCGAACTCCACATGAAGTGCACACAAAATTAGACACACAACAAAACTATAACCCAGCTGCGCAGCAGGAAACAAAAACTGAAGCTATGATGCAAGCCTTACAACAGAGCATGATGGAATTTATGACATTTATGAAGACCACCATTCAAGACATGATGCGTAATCAAAACCTTTTGATACAAATGCTTGTAGCCCAACAATCAAATAAATAATGGCTACCTTACGCATAGCTACGTGGAACGCCAATGGCGTTTCACAGCGCAAACTTGAGCTAGCTCAATTCCTACATGAGAAGCATATCGACGTAATGCTTCTTTCGGAAACTCATCTCCTAAGCAAATAAAATTTTCAAATAAGAGACTACCATTTCTACGGTACAAGTCATCCCGACGGAAAAGCACACGGTGGCACCGCCATACTCATAAGGAACCGCATGAAGCACCACTTTTACAAAGAATTTGCGGAAAATCATCTTCAGGCCACATCTATCAACATTCAGCTGGATGACAACACTCTCCTTACACTAGCGGCCGTATACTGCCCCCCCCCCCTCCTTTCACAGTATTAGAAGCTCAATTCCTGGATTTCTTCCAAGCACTAGGGCCACACTTCATTGCAGCAGGCGACTACAACGCTAAACATACTCACTGGGGATCGCGACTTGTGAACCCAAAAGGAAAACAGCTTTATAAGACTATAATAAAAGCCACTAATAAACTTGACCATGTTTCCCCCGGGAGTCCTACATACTGGCCATCAGACCTCAATAAGCTGCCGGACCTGATCGACTTCGCAGTTACGAAAAATATTTCCCGCAGTTTGGTTAAAGCTGAATGTCTGCCGGATCTGTTATCTCGCCTGTACTAATTCACCTCCGCCGGTACGCAGAAAACGTGAAACCACCAATCAGATTGACTTCTCACAAAACAAACTGGCTCAGGTATAAAAAATATATAAGTTCACATATTGAGCTAAGCCCAAAACTCAATACTGAATCTGATATAGAGAGCTGCACGTGTGCATTGCAATCCATCCTTACTGCAGCAGCTCTTACTGCAACACCCAAAATAACAAATAATACAATTAATTCAAAAAAGACCAACGTACAAATCGAGCAACTCGTCCACGTAAAACGTCGCTTACGCAGAGAATGGCAATCCTCCAGATCCCCAACTGCAAAACAAAAGCTAAAAGTAGCCCCACGGAAACTGGCCAACGCTCTGAAACAAGAAGAGGACGACGATCAGCGCCGATACATAGAGCAACTCACACCAACAGGCACAAAACAAAAGTCACTGTGGCGAGCCCACTCAACTCTTCGCCCACCGACTGAAACCGTTTTGCCGATAAGGAATTCCTCAGGTGGCTGGGCCCGAAGTGATGAAGACAGAGCCACCACATTTGCCGCTCACCTACAAAATGTGTTCACGCCAAACCAGGCTACTAGCACATTCGCGCTACCGTCCTATCCCGTAAACCGCCACCAGCAACACACCCCAATTGTGTTTCGTCCTAAAGAAATAACCAAAATAATCAAAGACAATCTCAGCCCAAAAAAATCCCCCGGCTGCGACCTTATAACACCGGAAATGATCATCCAGCTGCCACATTCTGCAGTTCGCTACATAACCAAGCTCTTTAATGCCATCACCAAACTTGGTTACTTTCCACAACGATGGAAGAGGTCGATTATCATAATGATTCCAAAGCCTGGTAAGAACCACACAGTCGCTTCATCTTACAGACCAATAAGTCTACTCTCATGCATTTCGAAACTATTCGAAAAATGCCTGCTGATCCGACTTAATCAACATCTGATATACCACAATATAATCCCAGCCCACCAATTTGGATTTCGCGAAAGCCATGGAACCATTGAACAGGTGAATCGTATTACAACGGAAATAAGAACTGCATTTGAATATCGCGAATACTGTACAGCAGTATTTTTAGACGTATCCCAAGCATTCGACAGAGTCTGGCTCGACGGCCTAATGTTTAAAATTAAAACATCCCTACCCGAAAGCACACACAAACTTCTAAAGTCTTACCTCTATGACAGAAAGGCTGGAGTCCCCCAAGGCAGCGTTCTTGGGCCAACCTTATAACTCATCTATACAGCCGACATCCCTACAAATAGTCGCTTAACGGTATCCACATTTGCCGACGATACAGCTATCCTTAGCCGTTCAAGGTCCCCTATCCAAGCTACAGCACAGTTGGCACTGTACCTCATCGACATTGAGAAGTGGCTCTCTGACTGGCGAATAAAAGTAAACGAGCAAAAATGCAAGCACGTGACGTTTACGCTAAACAGACAGACAAGACTGTCCTCCGCTCTTGTTGAACAACATACCACTCCCGAAAGCAGATGAAGTAGCGTACCTAGGAGTACGCTTGACAGAAGACTCACATGGCGCAGGCACATTGAAGCCAAAAAAACCCAACTTAAACTCAAAGCCAACAACTTACACTGGCTCATCAACTCTGGTTCTCCGCTCAGGCTAGACCACAAGGTCTTGCTCTACAGTTCTATATTGAAACCAATCTGGACCTATGGCTCACAGTTATGGGGCAATGCCAGCAACAGCAATATTGACATCATACAGTGAGCACAATCAAAGATTCTGAGAACCATCACTGGTTCACATTAGTACGATCGGAGTGAAAACATCCAAAGAGACTTAAATATCCCATCAGTTACCAACGCAATCACGGAACTTAAGGAAAAATACCATAGCAAGCTTTACACGCACCCCAACCACCTAGCGCGAGGTCTAATCCAGCTCAGCAGCCGTTCCCGTCTCCGGCGAAAGGACCTACCAACCCAGCGAATAAATTATTAGAGCCGTTTAATTATAGAACAGTTGGAAAAATAATACAACTGTTCAAAAAATACTTGTTATAGTTAAGATTTTTAAACTTATTGTTAGTTCTTATACAAGAAAATTCAATAAATAAAAGTTAAGTAAAAAAAAAAAAAATAAAAAAAGCAGTGGCCGACCACGCCTTGGTCACCAGGTGCACCGACTTTTTAAACTGGGCCAGAGTCATTTCGCTATCGAAGTTGTTTTCGTGGAGCTCCTGCATGAACTCTTCTGGGCCGATGGCTGTGTCAACGTCATAGACTACGACCTTCGGCTTCTCGGCCGCGTTCCGTGCCACATTCAGCCCAACTTCAGCGAATCTTTTCGATGCCTTCACCTTCTGCAGCTCTCCAACTGAAGGAGTACGAATGATCGCACCACCACCTCGACGGAGCTCACGTACCTCATGTAGTCTGACTCCGAGGGAGGGTGCAACCATCGTTCGCACCTTTTCAGCTATGGCTTTCCCCGATAGCGCAGGGTCGTCGCACTTCACCACCGCTGACCACGTCTCACGAACCTTGGTGGTCCGCGGGGCAGCGATGGGTGCAACCTGAGGCATCTGGGGAGCATTGGCGGCAGTAGTGTTCGCCTTGGACGGCGGCGGCGGCGGTGGTGGCATAGCGAGCCGCGTCTCCAGTTCTCCACACCGGAGCATTAACGCCATCACCAGCTCATCATAGCGGCTGATGGCACACGAGAGCTCTTCCGTGTCCACGCTTCCTAGGCTGCGGAAACTGCTTCGCACCATGCCCTGGGTGGCCGACAGCTCTGCCATCATGGCTGTTTGCCCAGCACGGGCGGCAGCGGTGGCAGCGGTGGCAGTGGTGGCAGCGATTTTAGCGGCAGTGGAAACAGCAGGGGCAACAGTGAGATCAACAGCGTGGTCAGCAGCGGGGAGGGGCAGCATCGATGGCAGCGCTTGACGTAGCCGCCCGGGCATCCTCCAGCGATGAAAACGCCTCCTCCAGCACACCAACGGGTTCTGGCACTCCATTCGAGGCCAGGGCAACCAGTTTCGCCTGCGTTGGCGCCGAGCTCTTGGAGGCCAGATGGCCTCTACGCCTGCCTCGTCTTGATTTCCTTGAGGCACTGCTTCCGCTCAAGGCCCTCACGCTGCTGTCGCTCTCCATCGGCATTGCTCCGATGGTGGCTCCTCCTTTTGTCGAATCCAGCAATCGTATGCTCACTGACACGGTCTAGTTGCTATGGTGGTAGAGCTCCACCTATTGGTAGAGTGCACTAAGCTGTCCCAAGACACAAGCCTTAGCAGTGACTACCACCAATAAGCTTCTCACAGCTGTTCGAAAAGCTCACCCGCAAGCTCGCCTCGCAACACGTGCGGAGTGCAAAATTTCCAATAATTTATTGTTAATAACTTTCAAACCGCTTGTTTTTGAATCGCGAAAATTTGCGCACCACTTCCACGGAACACTAAATTACCTATTTGTTTACTTCCAAATACGGAAAACTAAGTTCTTCGCAATATGTCCACGAGCGCAACGAAAACACGTCCGTCGTTAATCCATTCATGCGCGTAGATAGGGACAATGTATGCTTTTCGGATCCCTCCGAACTTGTTTTACGTGGAGTGTTCCACACTGAAGGGATTACAACCACGGCACCATATACACCCACAAGTGAGCATATGGGGCATGTGTCTGGATACGCCAGACAAGCGTCCCGGACTAGAAGCTATAGCTATGTACATAGCGACCACCCCGGTAGCAGTTCGAGTACTTGCTTGCCGGGCAGGAGTGCTTGCCCTTGCTGAGGAGCGAGATCTACCTAAAATCTCTACTGATCTCTGGGTCTCAGCACCCGAGTTTTGCGCAACCAGCACCGTAACTCAAATGTCGAGCATGAAGGCTCTACCCGCGATATGGGTACCAACCACAGCCACCACGATACTCCCACCAGGGGGCCTACCTCAATGACCAGTCCTGGATAGCTGCTCAACCCGTGGTACCGAAAAGAGGCTCGGTGGGCCTCCCCCTTTTGCTCCGACAAGCATGGTTAGAGGAACCTATCGCTGGATTAGTCGTCTCTTACGACAAGCAACAGCGGACTGTGGTAGTATTCTCGCCCGCTAACCACACGGCAAAGATGTTGAGCTAATGGCCCCTCCTCCTCAGGAACACTTCCTCCGCGAACATTACCAGCCGTTGAGTCTTCTCTTGATCATCCAGGATTCTCTCGAAGATCCAGTTTTCGCCAAGGCGCTGCACTCCAAGTCCATCTAGGTCCCGCAGATCTGCATATAGGGGGCAAGCGCACAAAATGTGCATCCAGTCCTCATATGCATCTCCACATGCGCAAGCAGTGGTATCGCTGAGGGCTCTCCCGTGCCCGTCATATATGGTCCGCCTGGCTCGAGGACTGAAGCCCCAGTCGGCTCGAAGCACACGCGCCAATGCTCCAACGACTCCGGTCATCCGCAGGCGAAGCGAAGCTATGTGCGTGAGGAATTTCATTCCTTCACTGACCGTGATGCCAAGGTACCGACAGCTACGCACATACGGAAGGTTCGCTCCAGCAAACCTCACCGTAGGCGCACGTCTCAAGGCACCTTTCAGCAGCATGATTACCGTCTTGCTGGTCGAGACGGCAACGCCAACTTCCGCTCCCCACGTTTCTACGATGGACATTAGTTGCGCTCCTTTTTCCTCTAGCACAGCTCGGGAATTTCCCTCGACGAGAAGCAGCAAGTCATCCGCGTATGCACTCAGCTGGCAATACGGCTGGAGACGCTGAGGCAGTACATCCATCAGTATGTCCCAGATAACTGGGCCGCTGATTGATCCCTGCGGGCAGCCTCTAGTTACCGGTACATCCACAGTACCGGAACTGCTTCGGATCACTGCTCTTCGGCCGGAGAAAAAGCTCTGCCACAAGCCCATTTCCCGGCATCCCAAGTCGGCTAGTCGGCAGAGTGCAGCACTCCATTCGACGTTGAAGTCCACGAATGTGCCGAGCACATATTGCGCCGGGCTGGCGCCAACACTGCTCTTCACGTGCCTCCAAGCATCCTCCACACATCGTCCTTGGCGAAATCCAAATTACCATCTGCAGCCTTCCGGAAGAACTTCTCTCACACGATTCACCATGATGGCCTCGAGCACCTTACCAAAGACTGGTAGCAAGCATATTCCTCTATATGAGGAGGGCTCACACTTGTCCTTATCTGGCCCTTTGAGCAGCGAGACGACTCGTGGGCACTTCCACTCGGCTGGAAAGTATCCCAATCGGATGCATAGGGAAAACAATGATGCTAGGTGCTCAGGTATGGCGCGCCAGACTGCCTTGCAGATAGTGCCATTGATGCCGTCTAACCCGGGAGAGCGCCTGCTCTTCAACCGGGCAACACATGCATCAACCTCGAATACTTCGAGGGCCGGTGCTTCGGACTCCGCAACTGGGAAGAAATTGCGGAGGCGCACTCGTGCGCAGTCACCCCAATCAGTGATCAGCTCGCCTCGGCAAATCTTGTAGACGCGCCCCCATGGGTCGTCGGCATGATCTCCCACGAAGCGTTTCCAGTCATCCATCTTCGCCCTCCCAATGAGCTTCTTGTAGTTGGCTGAGGCACGCCTCAGCTCGACCACTACAAGCTCTACAGCGGCATCGTCATCTCGACGCCTTCCATCTTGAAGCAGGCGACGAAGTCTTCGGACTTCGCGCCTTGCAGCGCAGAGGTCGGCAGTCCACCAACGTGCTCTCATGCTGGGCGATCGAGTCAACTTCCTTCCCAGCGCAATATCACATACACTATGTACTATACTGCGCAGGGTCGAAACTTGCTGGTCCAACGGCGACTCTGAAAAGTTT